>NW_027507892.1:1508139-1708139 GCF_037356315.1 Lithobates pipiens | reverse complement strand
AGCAGCCCCAATCCCCTTTTTTGGGGTCCCTCGCCAACGGTTTTGCATAAAACAGCTCGGTTCCTCCTCTTCTCGGTTGCCTCTTCACCGCTCTTGGCTCCTCCCTCCCGTTGAGTGCCCCACAGCAAGCAGCATCCTATGGGGGCACCCGGAGCCGTGCTGCATCCCCATGTGTCTATTCAGACACGGAGATGCCGTTCGGCCCTGCCCCCTCTCTGATTGGCTAACTGACTTTGACAGCCGCTGGAGCCAATGGAGACACTTTTGCGACCAGTGATATTATTACAGCGATCAGAGCTAAAAAATAGCCACGGATTACTGTATAAATTACACTGTCAGGGGAAGGGGTTAACATTAGGGGGCGGTCAAGGGGTTAAGTGTGTCCCTTGGGAGGGAGGTGTTTCTAATTGTGTGGGGGAGAGGACTGACGGGGAGTAGAGAGAGATCTCCATTCCTGATCTCTAGGCACAGCAGATCTCTTCTCTCTCTACTGTAAGAACAGGGATCTGCTTTGTTTACACTAGCAGATCCCCCCATTCTGGCTCTTGGGGAGGGATCACGGGTGGCTGGCGGCCACGTGCGGTCGGCGCGGAGTGCGCCTGCTATAACTATTACACAAAAGCGCTAAACCAGAGCCGCCTTGCCACAGTATTTCTGCGATGTCTGGTCGGCAAGTGGTTAAAAGCACTTCTCCAGTACTTCTGCCTCACTTCCTGGTCAGACTTTTAGGTCATGACACAGGAAGGAGTTGACCAGCTGAGGGTGGATGATGCTAATGAGGTCAGCTGGTCAACCTTCCTGTGCCATGACCTAAAGTCTGCCCAGGAAGTAAGGTAATGGAGAAGGGTTTTTTTTTTTTTTTAACAGCCATAAAGACAGTGAGGTAAGCATGTGTAGAATTCATGGAAAGCAGTTTATTTTGCAAGACGTATAAATAATTCTATATTAGTACACAGGGGAGCTGGAATTTGGAGGGGGGGGGGGGGGGGGGTGGAGAGAGGAAAGTGAACTTTGCCTTTAAAGAGAACTGCAGTCTGCTCACATAATTTGTAATAAAAACATCTTTGCCATTCTGAAGCTTCCTCCAACCAATTTGCATATTATTTTATATATAGAGTGATTCTGTACTTGCCAAATACACTGCAGCTATCTCCCCCCGCCCCCCCCCACTGAGTCTGTCTGCATCCATTTTTAACTGTGGGCAGCTGAAGCTGCTGCCTGTTCACTTCCTGGATTTACACAGAGGCACACCTCCAGCTCTGCAGATCTCATTGGCCCTCTTATGACTCACCCCCCCCCCCCCCACCCCAATCCTGGAAAACTATCAGGAGAGAGAGAGAGAGATATGTGCATGATGTCATAAGCTAAGGGCAGCAATGGTGAACCTTGGCACCCAGATGTTTGGAACTACATTTCCCATGATGCTCATGCACTCTGCAGTGTAGTTGGGCATCATGGAAATAAAGTTCCAAAACATCTTGGGGTGCCAAGGTTCGCCATCACTGGTCTAGGCTAATGACTAGACAGGAAATAGGAAGTGGCTGTGTAAGGTATTTACTGGCAAAAAAAATTTTTTTTTTGCTATCCAAAGTTAAAGGGGTTGTAAACCTTCGTGTTTTTCCACCTTCATGCATCCTGTGTCCTGCCCAGCAGCATCTTTGGAGCGGCGCTCCTAAACCGCTCCTGCCCATTGAAATCAATGGGGCAGCTCGGCTATACCGCCGGCGTAGCGCTGCTGTAGCAGTGCTTTGCGCTGGTTTTTAACCCTTTCTGGGTCGATAGTGGGGGGTTAAAACCGCCCCGCTAGCGGCCGAATAGCGGCGCTAAAAAATAGCCTGGGCGCCGCCAGTGTGAAAGGGGCTTTATAGATGGAAAGATGAAAAAAAAAAAAATGACCGAAGTTCGCTTTAAGGCAATAAATTGATTGGACAATGATCATAATCTGAGTCCAATCCAAGCTTTCCATTGTCACCCCGAAAATGATCATTTGGGGTGTCCTGTGTTACTCATAATCACACACATAGGTTGGACTTGATGGACTTGTGCCTTTTTTTTCTTTTTTTTTTTTTTTTTTTGACCTCACCTAGTGTGTCACTATATATGTAACTATTGTCATCCTATGTAGCCGAAATGATCTGGTTGAGGAGACGTTCGTCTCATTTCTGTGGGAACCCCCCCCTCTATATTGTCTGAACACTGAGCTATGTATGAGAAGAGACAGCATGGAATGACGGATCGTTTTGTAGGTGACAATCGTCCTGGCTCTCTATGCAGGTTGTTTGGCGTGTCTGTGTGCCGGGACTCTGTATCGGCTTGTCTGCATGCTCAGCACACAGGGCTTGGCGTTTGGAAGCCTCCGGCCGTGTCTCATGGGGTATCATGGAGTCCAGTTGACTTCCGTGTGCTGCTCACCAGATCAGACACAGGCAATCCGGAAGCACGGGGTGTGGAGCAAGAAGTGCCAGTTATTTAGGCTGCTTATAAAACTGCAGTGTGCCCAGTGTGCCCAGTCCTATACAGAACCTTTTTGGAATATTTACAGAGAGGTGATGCCTTGTCAAAAAATAAAACTTCAAATGGGAGGGATGGATGGCGCCGGTGTCTCTTATCCCAAAAGCAAACATTAGCAATCGGCACAGGTTATCTGAGCGGTCTGATGTCACCCCCACCTTACCCAAGAGGGGTCAGCGACCTGCTGACGTGAGCCTGCACCCTCCACATGAGCTCGTCACCTCATCTCACCGTCACCTCATGTCTTCACTTCCTCCGCCGTGCATTTATTTTATTTTTAACTCCTTTTACCTGTTAGGCTTCATTCACACATGCAACCAAGTGTCAGTAAAACCATAGCTCCTGACTGTCCCTGCTTTGATGGGGCTGTCCCTGCTTTGGCGGGGCTGTCCCTGCTTTGGCGGGGCTGTCCCTGCTTTGGCGGGGCTGTCCCTGCTTTGGCGGGGCTGTCTCTGCTTTGGCGGGGCTGTCTCTGCTTTGGCGGGGCTGTCTCTGCTTTGGCGGGGCTGTCTCTGCTTTGGCGGGGCTGTCTCTGCTTTGGCGGGGCTGTCTCTGCTTTGGCGGGGCTGTCTCTGCTTTGGCGGGGCTGTCTCTGCTTTGGCGGGGCTGTCTCTGCTTTGGCGGGGCTGTCTCTGCTTTGGCGGGGCTGTCCCTGCTTTGGCGGGGCTGTCCCTGATTTGGCTGTCTCTGATTTGGCGGGGCTGTCCCTGATTTGGCTGTCTCTGATTTGGCGGGGCTGTCCCTGATTTGGCTGTCTCTGATTTGGCGGGGCTGTCCCTGATTTGGCTGTCTCTGATTTGGCGGGGCTGTCCCTGATTTGGCTGTCTCTGATTTGGCGGGGCTGTCCCTGATTTGGCTGTCTCTGATTTGGCGGGGCTGTCCCTGATTTGGCTGTCTCTGATTTGGCGGGGCTGTCCCTGATTTGGCTGTCTCTGATTTGGCGGGGCTGTCCCTGCTTTGGCTGTCTCTGATTTGGCGGGGCTGTCCCTGCTTTGGCTGTCTCTGATTTGGCGGGGCTGTCCCTGATTTGGCTGTCTCTGATTTGGCGGGGCTGTCTCTGCTTTGGGGCTAAAACTAGCATTGATCTGCACTATTCTCCCCCCAAAAATATATAAATTTTCCCTCAAAGCCAATATGCTTTCTAAGAATGCAAGCAATCCCCCTCCCAATGTAACACCCCCCCCCCCACTCCTAGCACAAATCCCCCATCTCCCCCCCCCCCCCAATAAAACCTCTCCTCCTAGTACAAATGGTCTCCTTTTCAAACTTCCCCTTCTAGCACAAATCTCTCCTCCTATCACAGATAACGCTCCCCCACATCCCCCCTCCCATCACAAACGCACCCCCCCCCCATTCTTTCCTTCTAGCACACACGCTGTCCCTTCCAAATGTTCCCTTCTTGTGCACAAATCTCCCCTTCCAAATTCCCCCCTCCTAGCACAGATTCTATCCCCTCCTCAAATCCCCCATCCCAGCACAAATCATTCCTCCTCCTAGAAAAATAATTCACCTCATCACCGCCTGGTAAATGCCTCTTTTTTTAGAGAGGAACTGCAGTCTGCTCACATAATTTGTAATAAACACATCTGTGCCATTCTGAAGCTTCCCTCCAACCACTTTGCATATTATTTTATATATACTGTGATTCTGTACTTGCCAATTCTCCCTCCACTGAGTCTGTCTGCAGCCATTTTAACTATGGGCAGTTGAAGCTGCTGCCTGTTAACTTCCTGGATTTACACAGAGGCACACCTCCAGCTCTGCAGCTCTCAAGCTCTCTTAAGATTTAACAGATGGAAAGATGAAAAAAATGACTGAAGGTCCAATTTAAATCCTCCCCCCCCCCAACAGTGTCCTCAGTACAATGCCACCCCCCCCCCGAAACTTGCAGGGGTGTGAACTCCCCATGTGGCACCCCCTCCCTCACGTGAGTTCACTGCGCCAGGGGCAGCAGCCCTTCTTGCCAACCCCTTGTTCCAGCCCTGCTGCCCCCTGACCACCCACCTGAACGGTGAATGCAGCTGCTCACTGCTGTACACACGGCGTTTTCGTGATGTCATAAAAATAAAAGCGCATGTCGCTTTCATGCAGCTGTTGCTGGTACCACATGCGACTAATACAAGGCCAAACTGCACCCTCCCCGCAATCGCATGCTTTCTACAAGATTGCAATGTGATAGTACAGCATTTAAAGGGTTAAATCATGCAATCAGGAGACAACTTATCACCCCCTCACCCACCGCCGGTCAAACGTCTCCAAGACCCCTTTCACTCTGGGGGGCGATTTGCAGGCGCAACAGCGCTAAAAATAGGGCCTGCAAAGTGCCCTGAAAGAGCTGCTGCTGTGTAAAATTGACTGCGCTATATAAATACAGTGGAACCTTGGTTAACGAGTAACGCAGTTAACAAGCGTTTTTGAAAGGCGAGCAACTTTTATTTTTTGACTCGGTTTGCGAGTGTTGTCTCGCAAAATGAGCAGACTTCAAGCTAATGGGGTGTGCAGTACCGCATTTGGCCAGAGGTGTGTGGGGCACCGGTGACACTCAGAACGGTTCAGAGCCGTTTGGAAATACTCGGAAGCACTCGGAAATACTCGAACACTAGGACACACTCTGTTCCCGAGTGTTTCCGGGCCTTTCCGAGGCTTTCCAAGTTCAGCCGAGCTGTCCCCGAGGCTCTCCGGTGCCCCCCACCTCTGGCCACATGCGGTATTGCATGCAATAGAAAAACGAATTATCTTTGTTTCTGTCGACTTCTATGGGGAAAGTCGCTTTGATATGCCAGTGTTTTGGATTACAAGCATTCTCCTGGAACGGGTTATGCTTGTAATCCAAGGTTCCAACGTACCTGTAATAAACCAATCGGCAAAAAAAAAAGTGGGGCTTTCTCAGAGTACGGTGGGGGGGGGGGCGCAAGTGAGGAAGCCAGGGAGGTAGGCTTGCCAGGGCAGGTGAAGGTCCGCTATATAATGTCTCTCCAGGCAGAATAAAGAAAAAAAAGTCATATACGTTGACTCTCATTGCTTTTATGCCAATTGTTATAAGTTTTAATGTAAATAAATGACCTCAAGATCCTGTGCTGGGTCAACAATGCTATTTAGCCGCCATTTAAATGGCTGATGCTTGAGATGATTCATGTAGTATTTACTTCCTGGAATCCATCTGCCCTTAGCTCAGGCAGTAGGGTGTGCTTAGCTGAGAAAGCCCCTCCTCCCATGAAGACTCCTGGGATGTATGACATCTGTTTTGGCCTAGGCCAGAAACAAGGAAGCAACTGAAGAAATAAAAATACTTTAAAAAAAAATTGAAAACGAGTAAATATCATTCACCTTTCTATCTATTTGCTATGCTGGTAGCATTAGGATTAAAAAAAAGTTTGTAATAGTTGAGAGAGTTTAGTTTCTCTTGAACACTGGCAAGCGGTGGGGGATGCAGATTGCAGGCAGTGGGGTGCAGTGCAGAGATCCACTCTTAAAGTGGTTGTATAGTCCTTTTTGGGACTTTTACCTACAGGAAAGTCTATAATAAGGCCTATAATAAGGCTTACCTGTAGGTAAAAAAAATATCTCCTAAACCTGTACGGTTTAGGAGATATTCCCCTCGCAATGCGCCGCTGACTGCAGCAGCGCATGCGCACAGGGGATTCCTGGCTGAAAGCCCGGCAGACGACGGACCCTGCCTGCGTCCCATCATATAAGGTCCCCCATCAGATAGTGTCCGCTGTGTACTGCGCATGCGCAGTACACAGCAATACAGATTCCAAAAATAGCTGAGGATGAACGGCGCCTGCGCCGTGAGTCCAAGTTCTAGCCCTACCATCCAAGTGGACATAGAGTAGGAATAAAAAAGAGCCAAGCGCAGCGAGGCCGAGCCCGAAGCGTGGCGAGCGAAGTTTGCCCGCGAGGGGCCATCTAATTTTCACAACCCTATGTCCGCTTGGATGGTGGGGCTACCACCTCCACTCACGGCGCAGGCGCCATTCAGCTTCGGAGATTTTCCGAAGCTTCTTCTGCCCCGTACTGCGCATGCGCAGTACTGGGCGGACGCTATATGATGGCAGGACACCATCTACCAGAACACCGGGAAGAAATCTCCCACACGCATGCGCGGGAGTGACGATATCGCGGCTCCGGCCACTCACAGCGCCGGAGCCGCGATACCCAGAAGATACGCCGAGGGAGAATGTCAGCTCCCTCGGGGTGGATCGGACCAGATGTCGGGGCCTCGTTCTAAGGTAAGTATTTCATAATGAGCTAGTATGCGGTGCATACTAGCTCATTATGCCTTTTCCTTTGCAGGTAGAAAAAAAAACACATCAGCGGGTATACAACCGCTTTAAAGATGAACTCTGAGATAAGAAAACATTGTCTAAATCCATCCATCATGTGTATTCTTCATTGATAATTGGGGTGCTTTGTGTATTTCTTCCTGAGCAAGATTCTGGGAGGGCGTCCGTGGTCGTCCTCCCAGAAAAAACACGACCGCGCAGTAGCCGTTTTTCGGCTATGGCCCGGTCGGCAAGTGGTAGCGATACACTGAAATGTTAGTGACTAAAAATAGGGTTTTCAGCGTTGTGCCAATAATGGTTGCCAAAAACTCCTGCGATTTTTTTTTTTTTTTTATTTTTTTTTATTTTTTTTATTTTTTGTTTATTTTATTTATTTATTTTTTTGTTTTTTTGTTGCTGCGATTTTTGCCTTTCTTATGATGTGTTTTTCATAGGTCATGTGACTCAAACAAATGCATCAAAATTGCAGCACAATGCGTTTTTAATGCATTCTTGCTGCGTTTGCAGTGCATTTCAATGGGGAAAGTGTATTTTTTGGTTGCGGTTTGCCAAATATGCACCAAAGTGCCGATAATGGGCAATAATAAATTCATAGTCACTATAACTGATGATATTAATTTTAAAAGTCGAATATAATGTATTTATAAATAATAATATACATATTTTTAAAACCGTCAATTTCTGTCTCGGCCAAGTGCATCCTAAATTTTTGGTTTTCGGCACCAAAATTAGCATTTCGGCGCATCGCTAATTTAAACCATATCTCAAAAAAAATTGCTAAAAAAAAAAAAGCATATCGATTGTGACACGTACTGTAATTGAATGTTCTTAAAAACGACCTTTTTGCTTTTCAATCTGCAGCTCTCTAATTTCCTGTAAAATGCAATATGGCAACCTGGAGGCGTTCTGTACACAGATGGTGTAGAATGCCCCCCCCCACCCACCCCCTGCCAGGTATGTCATTTCCTGCTTGTGTGATTGGCTCAGTGATAATTTCCCAGAAGGCTGCCCTAAGATACAAGTCAGATTTTTGGCATCCCCTGCAACAAAAATGTAATTTTTTGGTGAAATACTCCTAGTAGGAAATCGCGTCTGAAGGGATGCAGACCCTGCCACAGTGCAGAGCAGCAGCAGATTGATAATTCTATACTAATGCCCATACAGATACACTCTGGCACATGGACACAGACAATCAAGAGGCTTTTGACTGCCTCCTCACTGCCCGCTTTAACCCCCTTGACTCCGGCACTGGCGCAGTTGTGGGGCGCTTGGAGAGCGGCCCTATAAACTTGTAGCGCCCACCGATAGCGGTGCAGCTGCAGCATGTGTACACTCACAACCTCTGCTTCTGCAGATGTTGGGGGGTGGTAAAAATGCATCTCAACTACAGGGTTTTACTGACCCCCCCTGGACCTCACGTGTGCACGAGCCCTATGGAAATGGAAGCCGAGTCCAAGCAGGCACAACTCTACAGAAGTGAATGAGGTGACCTATGACACCTTTCATGTTCCTGGAAAAAAACAAGCAGCGAGGAATAATAAGGTCTCTGTATGCCAGCAGTTTGCATAAAGTAAAACAATAAGCAAAACCAAACACAAGCAATAACAATGACTAATGGTGTTGGAGGATATGTATCGCAGACTTGTGAGGATCAGGGCTACAAAGCCGCCGGCAGGAACGTCCTTCTCCAACGTCTATCCGGATCAGGTGACGAGGTGATGGCGGGGTAGATGCCCACCTGTTCTTCCAGCATCCGCCTGCCCCGTGCCCACCTGTTCTCCTCTCCATGCCACCTTACATGTTCCAGCTCCGCAGAGACAACCTTGGAAGTTTATGGAGTGCTTCCCGGCCCTGATAAGATTTATTGCTCTCGGGGCAATTAGATTGTGTCTGAGCATCTGGCTGTCCTCCAGAACTTATCAGCAGCCTTAGGTCAGCCATAGAGGGAGATGTCTCCTCAAGAACAATCGCTGCCCATTCTTTCCGGCTCAGCCATTGTTTGTGTGTTTTGCCTTAAAGTGACAGTAAACTCATGAAATTCTATGGAAGCGTGTATTCCTGCCCCCCCCCCCCCCCCCCCAGGCCTTTTCTGGCATTTTTTGTTTACAATCAGATTTATTTTTTTTTTTTGCTAGAAACTTTCTTAGAACCCCCAAACCTTATATATTTTATTTTGAAGCAGAGGCCCTAGAGAATAAATTGATGGGTGTTGCAATATTTTTTTTTGTTCATTTCAAAGTATTTTATTATTGATTAAAACAAAGGAACAAAGTTTGACAAAGGCGTTCCGTACAACCAACTGTCATACAATAACAATTGGAATATACAATGTATCCATAACAATGAGGATGGTGCCATCATGAAAACCTATATATGGATTAGTTTAGGACCATCCCAAGATGAAAGGGGTGTAATTGAGGGTTCCCAGTGGCGTGGCGGGAGGGCTCCACCCCCCCCTCCGGCACCCCGAGTGGGATCAATCTGTGTCCGGTGGGAGGAGCCCAGACCCCACACCCCCCCCAGTCACCCTGCTCCTTATACAGGTAAACGATCCTCTCCTATGGAGGCATAAAACTCAATACATTAACGGTGAGGAAAAACGCATCACCCTCCACACATCTGTCAACATATGGGGGGGATCCCCAATCATTATACCAGGCCCTTTGGGGTGCGCAAGCACCCCCTAGTGGCCATTTGTGCTACTGATGTAGCATAACGGCGATTTGCGCAGCCGAGCCATGCTGCCGCAGTACAATTGAAGGTGGCACTGATGGGGAGCCACTGATATGCCTCACTGATGGGCACTGATTAGGTGGCACTGATGGGGAGGCACTAATATGCCTCACTGATGGGCACTGATTAAGTGGCACTGATGGGGAGGCACTAATATGCCTCACTGATGGGCACTGATTAGGTGGCACTGATGAGGAGGCACTAACGTGCCTCACTGAAGGGCACTGATGGGGAGGCACTAACGTGCCTCACTGATGGGCACTGATGGGGAGGCACTAACATGCCTCACTGATGGGCACTGATTAGGTGGCACTGATGGGGAGGCACTAACATGCCTCACTGATGGGCACTGATTAGGTGGCACTGATGGGGAGGCACTAATATGCCCCACTGATGGGCACTGATTAGGTGGCACTGATGGGGAGGCACTAATATGCCTCACTGATGGGCACTGATTGGGTGTCACTGATGAGCAAAGATGGGTGGCACTGACTGGCATCACTGATGGACACTGATTGTTGTCACTGCTGGGGCTGCACTGATGGTCAGTGCCCTGATTACCCTGTGAGGAAATGCTGTCAGTGTTAGGCGAGGAGAGCCGCCTAAAGAAACTTCCGTGTTTACATGTGATCAGCTGTGATTGGACACAGCCGATCACGTGGGTAAAGAGCTGTGTCATCGGACGGAGGGCGGGAGGTAGTTAAATGAGTAAACAAGCGAGTAAATGACTGCGCTCCAATGTAAAATGTTGTATTGACGCTTTACTGCTCTGTACTCATCGCCGTATTACTGATCTTTCCTCATCTATGTGCAATGTGTCCCATAGACTACAATGCATCTCATTTCCCATCAATTGTTACTCCCGTGTGCAACAGGCCTAAGGGCTCGTGCACACAGGACGTTTTTACAGCTGCTGTTAGGTGAGTCTGACGTGGTTTTTTTTTTTTTTTCTTTAATTGCCTCCATGTTGGCCTGTGTGTCCATGCACACACAAACTTTCAGAGGCGTTTGGAGACAGTAGAAAAAAGAAGTTAGCCTGTGTGTCTAGTAGCAGAGGTTGTCAAGTTGTAAAAGCGAAAAACACCCAGAAACGCTGTAGCAAGCGTTTAGGCGCATTTTGGTGTTTTGGTATTTTTTTTGTTTACGTTATAGTGAGGTTTTTTTTTTTTTTGGTGAAAAAAATCCACAAAAACGCCTACAAACGCTTATCAAAACAAAAACACGGCTGACAGGGAGTTTTTAATGCAGCTTTTTCCTGGCAGCAGCGCTGGCGTTGTTGTTTTTTTTTTTTTTTTTTTCTTTTTTTAAAACATCCTGCGTGCATGAGGCCTAATGGTTCTAACTTTTCATACTTTATCGTAAACATTCCCGAGATCGCCGTACACATAACCTAGTGGCAGACTGAGTGCAAATCCTCTGTAACCTGAACAAAACAAACTTTCTCGGTTTTCGCAAGAGATTTGGAATCACTTAATAGATTAGAAGAGATTAACCCCTTGTTGGCCATTTCTTCGTGCAGCACGTTGGTTGCAGTGATTTGCAGATAAGTGGGTTGTGAAGAATCGGTTAATCCTCAATGCCGGGTAGTTCAGGGTGACCTGTGACGTAGGCTGCCTTTAACACTTTAGCTCAGGGCTCGACAAACCCCACAGGCTGCCTGGGCTGCCACCCGAATGCTCCCGGTGTTTCGGCGGATTTTGTAACAGAAGTGACGTTCTGTCGCCGCCATCTTGGTACACCCCGTACTCGGCCACACTAAGCCTACTTAGTATTTAGAAGTCCGCGACACTGTTTTGATGTTTAATTTTAAAAGCAGAGGGTCTTCCGTCAGATTATCAAACCTGTGAGATCAGCAGGCTTGCCGCCGCTTTTAAAATTCAACCTCAAAACCGCGTCACAGACTTCTAAATACCACATTTCATGACATAAGCCCAGTTTAGTGGTAAAAATAAGTGCGAAATGCGAGATTTACGGTGGGTGTAAAAAGATGTCCGCTTGGCGACTTCAGACTGTAGGCTTAGCGTAGAGTATGGGGTGTACCAAGATGGCCGCGATGGAACATCTCTTCCGCTGCATGATTCTCACGGGTTGCCTAATCTGACAGAACACCCGCACTGTTTATCTCAAGCTCTGCTTGCCCATCTGCCGGCCTGGGAACCGGTATAGCGAGTGCCGCCGCATAGAGGCGGCGGGGGGGGGGGTGAGGGAGGAGAGAGAATGCCCCCCATGTGAAAAAAAAGGAGGCCTGATGATTATTATTATTATTATACAGGATTTATATAGCGCCAACAGTTTGCGCAGCGCTTAACAAAATTAAGGCAGACATTAGAGTTACATTACAGTTTGGTGCAGGAGGAATCGGAGGGTCCTGCTCATTAGAGCTTACAATCTAGGGGGGAGGGTCAGTTGATACAAAAGGTAATAGCTGTGGGGGGTGAGCTGATGGAGATAGTAAAATGATTAGTTAGAAGCTGCCATAACCCTGGTATCCTCTTCTTCGGCCGGCGGTCCGCTACAAGATAAAAGTGGTCTCTGCGGTGCGTTTGCCGCAAGATCACTTTTATCGGAGGCGGGAGAGGGCCCTCGCCTCCCGCCGCCCTCTGGTGGTGTCCTCCGCTGCTTACTGGAGCCGTCGGCAGTGGCGGAGGCGATCGGGTCCTCTCTGTGGCTGCGCATGGAGACCACCGAGGGGAAGATGGCCCCCACCCGTCTCCATGACATTGCAGTGCGGAAGCGACGTCATAACGTCACTTCCACCCACATAAAGGGCCATTTTTTTTAAATCCCCTTTTTAACTTGCCGACCGCCGGACAGCCATCGTGTGCGCGCTGGTCGGGACCTCCGTGAGTCTGATCAGCATTTCCCCGTTCTGCCTAGTGACAGTGTCGCTGATCTCTGCTCTCTGTGATCGGGAGCGGTGATCAGTGACGTGTCACACACATCCCCTCCCCCCCACAATTAGAATCACTCCCTAGGACACACTTAACCCCTACACTGCCCCTTAGTGGTTAACCCCTTCACTTGCCAGTGTCATTTACACAGGAATCAATGCATTTGTATAGCACTGATGGCTGTATAAATGACAATGGTCCCAAAAATAGCCAATGTTTTCGCCATAATGTCGCAGTCATGATAAAAACCGCAGATCGTCACCATTACTAGTAAATAAACACTTGGCAGGGTGCCTACGCCTGAAAATGTTGATTGCAAAGCACATGTTTTTATATATCGCCGGATAAACCGGAATGAGAGCAATAATTATAGCACCAGACCTCCTTCTTATAGGGGGCTTTTAAAGTGTCGCCTATGAAAAATATAGGGTACCTCGCTGCCACCTGTTGGTTTAATGGCTTTTGAGGCATTGGCTCAGTCCATATATACGCTGCATTTACATCTGCTCCTGAAGAAGCGAGCAGCGACTTGCGAAACGCGACGAGTTAAACGATGCATGTGTATTACTGTACATCAACAATTCTAAATATATATGCATGTGTCTGCTTGGTATTGTTGTTTTATCCCCGCCAAGTGGTTTGGCACCTCTGCTCATGCATTTATTTTATATATACGATGAATGTTATAGATTTTTAAAGAGGAAGTAAACCCTGATGGGGTTCTATAGCACCGATCGCTGTATAAATGACAATGGTCCTGAAATAGTGTCAAAAGCGTCCAATGTGTCCGCCATAATGTTACAGTCATGATAAAAATCGCAGATCGCCGCCATTACTAGTAAAAAAAAATAATAAAAATGCCATAAATCTATCCCCTATTTTATAGAAACTATAACTTTTGCGCAAACCAATCAATATACAACTTATTGCAATATATTTTTTTTTTTTTTACCAAAAAATATGTAGAAGAATACATATTGGCCTAAACTGTGGAAGAATTTTTTTTATATATATATTTTTTGGGGATATTTATTATAGCGTAAAAAATATTGCTTTTTTTTTTTTTTAAATTTACGGCCTTTTTATGTTTATAGCGCAAAAAATAAAAATCGCAGAGGTGATCAAATACCACCAAAAAGAAAGCTCTATTTGGGGGGGGGGGGGAAAGGACGTCAAATTTGTTTGGGTACAACGCCGCATGACCGCGCAATTGTCAGCTTAAACAACGCAGTGCCAAACCGCAAAAAAAAAAAAAGCTCTGGTCAGGAAGGGGGGTAAAATCTTCCGGGGCTGAAGTGCTTAAAACGAGTAAATTTACTTTTTTTTCCTATCTCTTTATTAGGCTGCATTCACACCTAAGCGTAGCGTCTTCGAGTGGTTTTGACGCACTTTTGCGTGACTTGCGTGTTTGTATGCAGCGTTTTTGGGCTTTGCTGTTTTTTTTTTTTTTTTTTTATTTGTTGCTAGGTATTTCAGCTTTTTTAGCTTTTGCATTGGCTTTTATTTCCTATTTTATTATTATTAATTTATTATAATTTTTTTTTCGTTAGGGTAAGGGGTTCGAGTTCAGTTAGGATTAGGAGTTGGGGTTAGGGTTGTTTTTTTTTTTTTTTTTTATTTATTTTTAATTTTTTTTTTATTATATTATATTTTATATAATTATAATAATGTTGTAAAAAATAAATAAATAACCTTTCATTATCAAAGCAGTGCTGTCATTTTCTGTAAAATGCAACTTGGCAACCACCATCTGTGTAACGAACGCCCCCCAGAAATTGAATTTCCTGCTTGTATGATTGGCTCACTAATTTTCCGATTTAGGGCATCTCCTGCAACAAAAATGTCAAAGGAAATCACGTCTAAGGCTTGAAAAAGCTCGGTACTGCTTTTTTTTTTTTTTTTTTTTTTACACTACAGCCCATTCGTTGTAATGTGCCTATGCACACAGGTGCGTAAATGAGCGCTATGTATTCTTTAAAAAAATAGTAATAGAAAAATCTGCATTTTTGGTCAGTAAATGACTCCTTCATTCACATAAATGGACACGATTGTGCACAAATGTGCGCTAATGGGGATTATTTGTAATCTGCAGGACAACGTGAGAATGAGTTTGCGGAAAAATGTGTGGAAAAAAAAATAAAAATCTGAAAAAGTAGATGCTCCAAACAGGAGTATCGTGTGCAAGAGGCCTAAAGGGTTGCAAACCCTGCAAGGTTCCTCGTGAGAGCCCTGCATGTGCATCAGCTGATTGATAATTATAAAACCACCCTCGTACAGATTCACTCGGCACATAGACACAGACAAACAGCTATTTCTTAAGAATAACAATAGGTAGGAAACTGCAACAAAGTTTAAAATCCCGGCAATGTACATAGATCACCCAGAGGGGAATGTTGTTTTTTTGTTTGTTTTTTTTGTTTTGGAGTTACTCTTTAACCACATGTTTACTGGCCACTTAAACACCCTCCTGTCCAGACCAATTTTCAGCTTTCAGCGCTGTCGCACTTTGAATGACAATTGCGCGGTCATACAACACTGTACCCAAATTATAATTTTTTTCCCCCCACAAATAGAGCTTTATTTTGGTGGTATTTGATCACCGCTGCAGTTTTTTTTTTTTGTTAAAGACCACATTTTTAAAACATTTAAAAAAAAAATTTTTTTATATTTTGTTATAAAATTTTAAAACGGGTCATTTTTCTCCTTCATTGATGTATGCTGATGAGGTGGCAGTGATGGGCATTAATCGGTTACACTGATAGGCAGCACTGCTGATTTACGCTGATGAGGGGGCAGCGATGGGCACTGATGGGTGGTAGTGATGGGCACTGCTAGGTGGCAGCGATGGGCACTGATGGGTGGCAGTGATGAGCACTGATCAGTTACACTGATAGGCAGCACTGCTGATGTACGCTGATGAGGTGGCACTGATGGGTGGCAGTGATGGGCATTAATCGGTTACACTGATAGGCAGCACTGCTGATTTACGCTGATGAGGTGGCAGCGATGGGCACTGATGGGTGGCAGTGATGGGCACTGATCAGTTACACTGATAGGCAGCACTACTGATGTACGCTGATGAGGTGGCACTGATGGGCACTGATAGGTGGCAGCGATGGGCAGTGATGGACACTGATCGGTTACACTGATAGGCAGCCCTGCTGATGTACGCTGATGAGGTGGCACTGATGGGTGGCAATAATGGGCACTGATCGGTTACACTAATAGGCAGCACTGCTAGGTAGCGCTGATTGGCACCACTGGTGGGCATTGAGAGGTGGCACTCATGGGCATTGATAGGTGGCACTGGCAGGTGGTACTGGCAGGGGGTACTCGTGTGCACAGATGAGGCATCATTTCCTCTCCCTCTTCGGGACCGATGTCCCTTGCAGATTAGCCGGTGATCAGCTTTTTTTTCAGCACGAGGAGAAAAAAAAAACTGATTACTGAGCTTTTGTTTACATCATGTGATCAGCTGTCATTGGCTAACAGCTGATCACATGGTAAGGGGCCGGGACCAGCCCCCTTACTTGGATGGGTGATCACCCGAGTCTCAGTGACTCTGTGATAACAGCGCGCTCCGTGTGCGCCCAGCAGGAGCGTGCACAGGAGAGGCCGTCGTATGGAAATTCAGGTCCGCGCTGTGTCCGTCATTCAGCTATAGTGCGGACGTTAAGTGGTTAAACTGAAAAAATATATATATCTTTTCATTACGGTGAAGGATGGGGGTAAATACCATTAGAGCATGAATACATGGAGGATGAAGGTCTGCTTTTAATTAGCACATTTAACTTGGAAGGCTCAATTCACCGAACCGATAATGATCATTGTTTGCTATATTTATCATTCTCCTCCGCAATAAGAGCCGAATTTCGCTCACACTGCTGATAATAATGATCATTATGGCAGAGCTACACGTGCAATTAGTTGAATCGAGCTAATTATGCTAACAAGTAAGAATTAAATATACACTAGAAAACCCTTCTTATAACAGCAGTACATGAAGATGATGAAGGTTTGAGAATAATCCTGGCCATTTCACATTTGTACTCAGTGCGGTTCATTGGGGTGCCATTCAGTGTGTCTGCTCTGTACAGTACAGGCCAACGCAGAATACACCGCGGTGTACCCCCCAACGCACAGGGGGCTGTACCCCCCAACGCACAGGGGGCTGTACCCCCCAACGCACAGGGGGCTGTACCCCCCAACGCACAGGGGGCTGTACCCCCCAACGCACTGGGGGCTGTACCCCAACGCACTGGGGGCTGTACCCCAACGCACTGGGGGCTGTACCCCCCAACCCGGGGCTTTACCCATACACACAGGACGCTGTAACAGACAAGCTGCCGCTCCAGGTGGGCTAACTGCCAACATCCTCTCCACTTTTCCTGTGTTCATGTGCCAGCCCAGTGAGTGTACAGTCCAAAGGTCCAGGCGGCTGCAGTCTGACAAAAATCCAACTTTATTGGACTTCAACCGCTGATCTCCCGAGCGAATTCTGACAAATTCCTTCATACATGTAAACAATCAGCATCGTGTTTTGTTGCCTCACAACCTGGAACTAACATGGATTGTTTGAGGATTTTCATCATTTCATTTACAGAACATGCCCACAACTTTGAAGATTTATTTTTTTGTATTGTGAAGCAATTAGGACAAAATAACAAAATAACAAAATGCACATGTTCTGTGCATAACTATTCACCCCCCCCCTAAAGTCAATATTTTGTAGAGCCGCCTTGTGCGGCTATCTCAGCTCCGAGTCGCTTTGGATAAGTCTCTATGAATCTTGCCACATCTTACCACTGGGATTTCTGCCCATTCCTTCTTGCAAAACTGCTCCAGCTCCTTCAAGTTGGATGTTTTTGCGCTTGTGAACAGCAATCTCTAACTCTGACCACAGATTTTCTATTGGATTGAGGTCTGGGCTTTGACTAGGCCATTCCAACACATGTACATGTTTCCCCTTAAACCACTCAAGTGTTGTTTTAGCAGTGTGTTTGGGGTCATTGTCCTGCTGGAAGGTGAACCTCCGTCCTAGCCTCAAATCACACACAGAGTGGGACAGGTTCTGCTCAAGAATATCCCTGTATTTAGCACCATCCATCGTTCCCTCAACTCTGACCAGTTTCCCAGTCCTGACTGCTGAAAAACATCCCCCCAGCATGATGCTGCCACCACCATGTTTCACGGTGGGGATGTTGTTTGGGTAACGTGATGTGTTGGGTTTGCACCAGACATAGCGTTTTCTTTGATGGCCAAATTGTTAATTTTTACTCTCATCAGACCAGAGCTCCATACATTTTGGGAGTCTCCCACATGGCTTTTCGCAAACTCAAAATGTGCATTTTGTTTTTTGCTGAAAGTAATGGCTTTCTTCTGGCCACTCTGCCATAAAGCCCAACTCTATGGAGCGTACGGCTCATTGTCGTCCTATGTACAGATACTCCAGTCTCTGCTGTGGAACTCTGCAGCTCCTCCAGGGTTACCTTAGGTCTCTGTGCTCCTCTCTGATTAATGTCTTCCTTGCCCGGTCTGTGAGTTTTGGTGTGCGCCCGTCTCTTGGCAGGTTTGCTGTTGTGCCATGTTCTTTCCATGTGGTTATGATAGATTTGATGGGGCTCCTAGGGATCATCAAAGATTTTCATATTTTTTTTATAACTTAACCCTGACTTGTACTTCTCAACAACATTGTCCCTTACTAGTTTGGAGAGTTCCTTGGTCTTCATGGCAGTGTTTGGTTAGTGGTGCCTCTTGCTTAGGTGTTGCAGCCTCTGGGGCCTTTCAAAAAGGTGTGTATATGTCAGTGATGGTGAACCTTGGCACCCCAGATGTTTTGGAACTACATTTCCCATGATGCTCTGGCACTCTGCAGTGTAGTGGAGCATCATGGGAAATGTAGTTCCAAAACTTCTGGGGTGCCAAGGTTCGCCATCACTGGTATATGTAATGACAGATCATGTGACAATTAGATTGCACACAGGTTGACATCATTTCACTAATTATGTGACTTCTGAAGGTAATTGGTTGCACCAGAGCTTTTTATGGGCTTCATAACAAAGGGGGTGAATACATACGCACATGCCAATTATCAGTTTTTTTATTTCTGAAAAATAGTTTTATGTATATATTTTTTTGAATTCTGATCCATCACATATAATTCAGATATATAGATATAGATATATATATATATATATAGAGAGAGAGAGAGCGATATAAAAAAAAATATATATAGAGAGAGAGAGAGCGATATAAAAAAAAATATATATAAAATATATATATAGAGAGAGAGAGCGAGAGAGAGAGATAAAATATATATATATATATATATATATATATATATATATATATATATATATATATATATAATATAGAGAGAGAGAGAGAGAGAGATAAAAATATATATAGAGAGAAATAAAATATATATATATATATATATATATATATATATATATAAAATATATATATATATATATAGAGAGAGATAAAAATATATATATAGAGAGAGAGATTAAAAAAAAAAAAATATATATATATATATATATATATATATATACATATATATATATATATATATATATATATATATATATATATATATATATATATATATAAAATATATCTATAGAGAGATAAAAAAATATATATAAATATATATATATATATATATATGTGTATGTATAGAGAGAGAAAAAAAATATATATATAAAATATATATAGAGAGAGATAAAAATATATATATAGAGAGAGAGATTAAAAAAAAAAAAATATACATATATATATATATATATATATATACATATATATATATATATATATATATATATATATATATATATAAAATATATCTATAGAGAGATAAAAAAATATATATAAATATATATATATATATATATGTGTATGTATAGAGAGAGAAAAAAAATATATATATAAAATATATATAGAGAGAGAGAGAAAATATATAAAATATATATATAGAGAGAGCGATATATATATATATAATCTTTTATTTTTTATTTTTTCTTGTGTTATTGTTTAATATTTGAATAAAAAAAATAATAATTTTTCGAACAACAAATGTTCTGAAAATTTTCGTACAAATTTTCCTTAGACTTTTCCTAATGCTGTGTACAGCAGTCTGTCCGACAACAATAGCAGGGCGGGGGAGAACGCCGTGACATTGCTTGTGTTGGTGTGGCGATCTGTCCATTTTTTTTTTTTTTTTTGTCGATCCGTCCACTGGGTTGAACAAAAAAACTAAAAATAAATTTGCAGTTTGTACCGGGCTTTCGAATTTTCATCAGAAATTCTTTGCACCTATAGATCGCTTTAGGCTGCTTGTTTAGAGGAATGAAAGAATTCTAAGCAGTTGATAGAACAAATACACAGAGATGTGTGACCTGAGGCCATAGGAATGTTAATATCCTCTGGGAACCTCTCCCAGGAGTACTTATCGGGGTCAAGTGGACCGGTTTAGAAGAATAACCCAAACGGAGCTTCGTATGAACACTTTTACATTTTTATAGAGTGGGACAGGAATGAGAGGTTTGTGTTGGGGAATGGAGAAGATTTTCAGGAATTTTTACACTGTTAAAAAAACAAAAAACAAATCGCCGGTTTAGCAGCAAAAAAAAGGTGCACAGAGGTAGAAGCTGATAAAACTGTGTTTTTCGCCTGGACTAGATAGTCATTTAAAATGGCCCCTCCTATACTTAACCACTGCAATACCGGGCACTTTCACCCCCTTTCTGCCCAGGCCAATTTTTAACTTACAGCGCTGATGCATTTTGAATGACAATTGCGCGGTCATGCAACAAATGATTTTTTTAAATCTTTTTCAGCACACAAATAGAGCTTTCTTTTGGTGGTATTTAATCACTGCTGGGATTTTTATTTAAAAAAAAAAAAAAAAAGACTGAATTTTGAAAAAAAAAAGTTTTTCTTTTCTGTCAGTAAATTTTGTAAATAAGTAATTTTTCTCCTTCACTGATGTGCGCTGATGAGGTGGCACTTATGGACACTGATGAGCAGCACTGGTGGGCACTGATAGGCGGCACTGGTGGGCGCTGATGGGCGGCACTGGTGGGCGCTGATGGGCGGCACTGGTGGGCGCTGATGAGCAGCACTGGTGGGCGCTGATGAGCAGCACTGGTGGGCGCTGATGAGCAGCACTGGTGGGCGCTGATGAGCAGCACTGGTGGGCGCTGATGAGCAGCACTGGTGGGCGCTGATAGGTGCCAGTGGTGGGCGCTGATAGGTGCCAGTGGTGGGCGCTGATAGGTGCCAGTGGTGGGCGCTGATCAGCACTGGTGGGCACTGATAGGTGGCAGTGGTGGGTGCTGATGAGCAGCACTGGTGGGCACTGATAGGTGGCAGTGGTGGGTGCTGATGAGCAGCACTGGTGGGCACTGATAGGTGGCAGTGGTGGGCGCTGATGAGCAGCACTGATGGGCATTGGTGGGTGGCACTGACTGGCATCACTTATGGGCACTGACTGGTGGCACTGCTGGGCCCTGATAGGCAGCAGTGGTGGGCACTGATAGGTGGCAGTGGTGGGCCCTGATGAGCAGCACTGAAGGGCATTAGTGGGCGGCATCACTTATGGACACTGGTGGCACTGCTGGGCACTCATAGGTGGCAGTGGTGGGCACTGATGAGCAGCACTGGTGGGCACAGGTAGGCGGCATGGATAGGCAGCACTGATGGGAATTTATGTGCAGAATTGATGGGCGGGACTGGCTGGCATCACTTATGGGCACTGATTGGTGGCACTGCTGGGGCTTTCCTGTAATCAGGGCACTGATGATCAGTGCCCTGATTACCTGCCCAGGTCTCTTGCAAGGAGATGCCACTGATCGGCTCTCCTCACCACACCCCCTGTCGGTGTGAGGAGAACCGATTCACGGCACTTCCGTATTTACATGTGACCGGCTCTGATTGAACACAGCTGATCACAAGGTTAAAGAGCACGGGGATCGTTACAGAGATCGGGGTCGTGCCATGTCCTAGCAACACAGAGCGACCACCATTGCACGATTGCCGCCGCTCTGGGCCACCGTCCTATGGCGTCCTCCCAGAACGAGAGCCGTACCGTCCTGCCATCGGTGGCTGGGCAGCAAGCATTAAAGTGGTTGTAAACCCTTACAACACACTTTGACCTACAGGTAAGCCTAGAGTAAGGCTTACCTGTAGGTCCAAGAAATATTTGCCGAAAGACAGGCACCGCTGTCTACGGCGCATGCGCACTGAGCGCGGCGCGGACAACGGCGATATGCCGCGAGTGGCGGCTCCCGTGCGCATGCGTGCGAGTGACATCATCGAGGCTTCGCCGAATGACCGCGGCGGAGCAGCGAGACCCACCGAGAAGATGGATGCGCCGGACTACAGGGGACAGCGGTAACTTCGCTGGCTCCTGTGTCAGGTAAGTGACACATAATGGACTACTATGCGATGCGATGCATAGTAGTCTATTATGCTTTACCTTTGCAGGGAATGAAAGAGGAAGTAAACTCATCAGGGTTTACTTCCTCTTTAAAGTGATGGTAAAGTCGCTGTGCCTAATTACTAGAATCCCCTCTGGTATATGAAGCCATGTTGCACATATAAACATTATGCAGTTCAGTACCTTATTTCAGAGTGCCGCTGACTTATTTTTTTGGTAGTTACTGGAGTTGGGCTTTTAGGCTCATCTCATACCCCTGCGATGTGAGAACCCATGCGAATACAGTACTGGTTCCCGCATCGCATACAACTCGCAGGCAGTTCACACTGCCCTATGCAGACCGCTGCGGGTGTCAATACAAAGTTAACAGTTGACACCCCCAGATCGGTTTGCATATCGCAGTGCGAACTGTCAATTCGAACAGGAATCGAATCGCATAGGTGTGAACACCCATGCAATCCGATTCTAATGATGACCAAAGAAAAATAAAAAATAAAAAAAAGGGTCCTGCATGACTTTGGTCCGAAAGCGATGCAAATTCAACAATACTATCTGTATGTCTGAATTTGCATCGCACAGGCATGGCATTTGATTTGCACAGCAGTGCGGTGCGAATCGCTTGCGATGTCTGACATCACAGCAGTGTGAACCGGGCTTATCTGTTCTTTCCTTGTTGTCCTGCATATGTTTTATAGCATCACAATGTAAACACAGTTTTTTAGGGGTTTTTGTTGTTGTAGTCACATGACCTCAAAGCCCGGTCCCTAGTGTTGTGTAATGTGGAGGGCTGACGATGGAGATGAATTCCGTAGGGCAGTGATGTCACCAGAGTGAGAGATTGGAACTTTGTGGTCACGTGACCACATAGAAAAAAAATGCTTCAGGCAACATGCACACTGGCTTATACAAAACTCTCCTGAGCATTTTTTTTTTCTGCTTCTAGAAAAAACGCTCCAAGAAACATTTTTTCTTTTTCTGCTCCTAGGTGTTTTTTGGGTGTTTTTCTGCTGTAAGCCTCAGCTCTAAAAACCGCCCAACAAGACAAATCCCATTCATTTCAATGGCTGCTGTTCACATCTGAGCGCTCTGTCGCCTGAAGCAAAACGCCCGTCGCTGCAAAAAAATACTGGAGCTTCTTTTTTGGCAGATTACAGACGTTTTCTGCTTTTTACGTTTGGTGACCTTTTTGACCCGTACAAAATCACGGCATAAATCACGCGACTTTCTGCCTGAAAACTGTACGCTTGGGTGTGAATGTAGTGTTCATAGACACATGGGGCACATAGGATAACACTAAGCTTCTAGGAGCAGAAACAAATGACAGCTTATAGGAGCTTTAACCACTTCAGCTCTGGAAGATTTACCCCCTTCATGACCAGGCCAATTTTTGCGATACGGCACTACGTTACTGTAACTGACAATTGTGCGGTCTTGCGACGCTGTACCCAAATAAAATGTCCTTTTTTTGTTTTCTTTTCACGATTAGTGTCTCCATTGGAAGATTTCCCCTCTATTATTTTTGTGGGGACAACCCAAAATTTGGGATTATCGTTTACTTTCCCTTTCAATGATAATGGTAAACCGGACAAACCGACAGCCCACTAATGGGGGCACAGACAGTAATAAAGACCTGCCAGGCAGTCCATCTCAAAACGAAAAAAAAAAAAAAAAAGTTTTGCCTTTTTAGGCATACTTTAATGAGCATTTAACACAGTGTGCCCGCTGTCGACTGGCATCACAGAGCCGGCCCAGGCTGGGAAAAGATTGTGACTATATGGTTGGGATCCACCCAGTAGCCTGTACCGGTACCTGGCAGGCTGCACCTGGGCCGTCCCCACTAAATGTCCGGCCTGTTAGTGCATGTTATGAATTCACATGCACCCGGCCATGGACATTTTAACCCCTTCACACTAGAGGTCGACCGATATGGGTTTTTCTCTGGCCGATGCCGATATTTAGAAATCATGGCGGCCGATAGCCGATATATGATGCCGATTTTTTTTTTTGGGCCGATATGTTAGGCCGATTTTATTTTAATTTATTTATTTGTTTCCTTTTTTATTTATTATTTTTTTTTAATCCCCCTTGATCTAACACACCTTTCCCATTGGGGCGTTTTTCAGGCGCTTTTGGGCTAAAAATAGCGCCTGTAAAGTGCCTGCAAAATGGCTCCCCTGCAGTCTGTGTGAAAGACAGAGTGCTTTCACACTGAGGCGATGCGCTGGCAGGATCTTAAAAAAGTCCTGCAAGCAGCACGTTTGGAGTGGAGTGGTTTGGACTCCTGCCCATTGATATGAATGGGCACCACTGCCGAAGCGCATGCAATGCGATTTGGCAGCAGTGCTTCATGGGCGCATTTAACCTCTTCCTTGGCCGCTAGCTGGGTTATATGTGCCCCACTAGCAGCCAAATAGCACCGCTAAAATGATGGTAAAGAGCCGCTAAAACTTGCGTTTTACCATCAACGCCTGCCCGCTCCAGTGTGAAAGCAGCCTTCATAAGTAATACAGAAAATTTCTTACATTTTAAACATTTATTAAACAAAACAAACCTCCAATCAGTTTACTTGTATGTATGATTTAGATTAAAAAAAAAAAAAAAACCTATATATTAAATAAAAACGGGTAGTCAAAACTTTTGGACGAAAAAAAAAAATGGGCTAACTTTACTGTTTTTATTTTATTTTTAAATAGTGTATTTTTTTCCCAAAAAAATGCATTTGAAAGACCTCTGTGCAAATGCCGTGTGACATAAAATATTGCAACAACCGCTATTTTATTCCCTAGGATCTCTGCTAAAAAAATATATATAATTTTTGGGGGGTCTAAGTGATTTTCTGGCAGAAAATACAGGATTTTTACTTGTAAGCAACAAGTGTCAGAAAAGATTTAGTCTTTAAATGGTTAAACTGAGAACTTCTACACACAGAGATGAATTCATTCATTCAAGTGTAAACATTGTATCATTTTGTTCTTTTCTTGGCAGCCTGCCCAGAGAGGAGGAAAGTGTTGCTATGACGACTCAGGCAACTCACACTGACTTCTATACAGAAGTCATTTCAAAGTCCCACTGCAGTTCTAAATCGGCTTTTTATCAGCACAATCGGCCGATGCCGATTATTTAAAAAACGGCAAATATCGGCCGATATATCGGTCGACCTCTACTTCACACCGACCGTATGCAAATATGCAGCCTCGGCTTGAAGGGGTTGTAGCGGGGTGATGCCTGCAACTGCAAGCATCACTCTGGTATCGTTCTTTAGAGCCGGTGTTTGGGTTTCCTGAGATAACCGATGCAGCTAAGCAGCCATTCGGCTGATATCTCAAGCAGCGGGAGGGTCCGTCCCCCTCCCGCCACCTTCTGAAGCTGGTCTGCCAGCTGGCCACACATCCGGATGAAGCTGGAATCTTCTTTGATAGGGTCTCGAAACTAGTAACCCGGAAGCAATGTCATGCAAGCTATAAAAGGGATCACATTTTCAAAGGCATAGTGTAAAAAAAAAAAAAAAAAAAAAGTAAAGTGCATCATCCCTCCGTGCTTACACGGCTGGGGGGGGGGGGGCTGTGTAATATGCAGAGAGGGCTGTGTAATGTAAAGGGGGCCAGAGGTGCAGAGGGCTGTGTAATGTAAAGGGGGCCAGAGGTGCAGGGGGCTGTGTAATGTAAATGGGGCCAGAGGTGCAGGGGGGCTGTGTAATGTAAAGGAGGCCAGGGGTGCAGGGGGCTGTGTAATGTAAAGGGGGCCAGAGGTGCAGGGGTCTGTGTAATGTAAAGGGGGCCAGAGGTGCAGGGGGGGCTGTGTAATGTAAAGGAGGCCAGGGGTGCAGGGGGCTGTGTAATGTAAAGGGGGCCAGAGGTGCAGGGGTCTGTGTAATGTAAAGGGGGCCAGAGGTGCAGGGGGCTGTGTAATGTAAAGGAGGCCAGGGGTGCAGGGGGATGTGTAATGTAAAGGGGGCCAGAGGTGCAGGGGGCTGTGTAATGTAAAGGGGGCCAGAAGTGCAGGGGGCTGTGTAATGTAAAGGGGGCCAGAGGTGTCTGTGTGTGTGGGGGGAGGGGGGGTGGCTGTGTAATGTTATCTTTTTTAGCAGGTGAATGTGGCCCTCCATGCATTCACATACATTGAATCAGGCCTTTAAGTGGAAAAAGGTTGCTGATCCCAGACTTAAGTCATCATTTGTGACAGACCTGAAGATAAATGATTGGAGGGTCTTTGCAAGTCGCCACACAGAATCTTAAAGCTGGTGATTTTGATAATTATAGGGATGTGGGTTTTGGAAAATGGATATTAAAAGTTTTTTCTTTATGTATGGACTCTTGGTGGGCCAAATTAAAGGGTGTGCTGATCTCTGTGATTATGCGTTACGGTTCTTTTCTAGCACATAAAACTGCCGAGAGGTACGTGGAAACCATTGTGGCAGCGAATTGTAAATTCTAACGGCTTGATTTTGGTGCCAAGCCATGTCACAAAGAAATGTGTTCACTCCCAGGGTGGCTTTTATACGCCTCGCGCTTTATGTTGGGCCAGAAAAGAGCAAAACGCAGCACTCTAGGAAAGGTTAAAGGATAAGCTCACCTTTAAAAAAAATTTTTTTTCACTTGGAGCCTGGAAAGCATTGCACCCCCCGATCAGTAGATCGCAGGTTCCATGCAGGACTCCTGCAGGCTTGTCGGTGAATCTGTCTGTTCGTACCTCGTACGGGCAGGCAGATGCACACTGACAGGAAGAGACGATGAAAAAAGACGGCTCTCTGGTAAATCACCATAAAATGTTATACTTTATTCTAAAATGGTGAAGAACAGCTGAGTAGAAGGCCAATGTATTTCGGCTGTTAGGCCTTAATCATGGCCGAAACGCGTTGGATGGCTGTACTTCACTGTTTTGTAACTTTTTATAACCTTTTATGCGGATTTACCTTTTTTTTCCTGTAAATTGTGTGATGGAGGTTATCAGAAAACCCTTGGCCTGAGTTCCCGGAGCTTTGGATCATGGAGGTGTTGTTTGTTGCACTGTCACACCTGTTCCAGTGGCATCACCTGCGCATGCACAGTTTTTCTACATGCATGGCACACTATCCATGCTGTGATCTTTAGGTCACCTTTTCACGATAATGTAATCCTCTCTGTCCATAGTAGTCCTTACTACTCCGTACTGCACAGAATTGTAGAAAGTCTATGAAGGGGGAGGCACAGTATATACACATGTATAAAACTTCAAATATGCACTTCCTTAAAAATCAACTGTAATATATAATATACACCCAACAAGCTTTTTTTTGTGTCTTACATACTTTTACATCCTTAGCCCTTGTACACACGGTCGGACATT
Organism: Lithobates pipiens; assembly: GCF_037356315.1. Classification (NCBI taxonomy): domain Eukaryota; kingdom Metazoa; phylum Chordata; class Amphibia; order Anura; family Ranidae; genus Lithobates; species Lithobates pipiens. The sequence goes on along the minus strand of NW_027507892.1, from coordinate 1,680,951 downwards.
CCGACAACCAAATCCGTCGGATTTTGGCCGAAACTGTTGCATACACACTGTCGAAAAAAAGTTGTCGGAAAATCCGATCGTTCGGAACGTGATGACGTTATTTCGTTACGACGGGACTACGTTCAGGCTAGTAGCCAATAGCTTTGATGTAGGAATTTGATCTGAGCATGCGTGGGACTTTGTCCGATCGGAATTCTCTACACATGATCCGAGTATGTCCGTTCGGAGCATTTTGCCGTAAAATTTTACCAACAAGTTGGAAAACTTGGTCCGTCGGATACTCCGACGGAAACGATATCCAACAAAACGGTCAAACACATTCCGTCGGAATCTCAGACCGTGTGTACACGGGCTAATACAGTTCAGTGAAGAGCTGTCAGCAGATCCCTAGCATGCCTTGCCAGATAATGAGCGCATGAGGTCAGCCAGGGAGCAGGCAATGCATGTTGGGACTTGTGGTATCACAGGAGCTCCTTGCTTATCACCAGAATTAAAGAGGAAGTAAACCCCAATGGGTTTTACTTCCTCTTTTGCTCCCCAAAAGGCCTGCATAGTAAAGGCATAAAAGGCTAGTATGCATCGCATACTAGCCCATTATGTGACACCTGCAAACGAAGCCCGAGCTGTCCCCTGTGCAGGCTGGGTCCATCTTCGCCCCTCTTCCTTCTGGGGTCGCGGACTCCGGCTCTGTGACTGGCCGGTGTTGCCACGCTGGCGGAAGAAATGGCATGATGGTGCGTTTCTTCACAGCGCATGTGCGATGACGACATTGGCGCAACTACAAGTGAATTATCTCCTAAACGGCGCATGTTTAGGAGATGTTTCCACTATCTATAGGTAAGCCTTATTCTAGGCTTACCTATAGATAAAAGACAAACAAAAGGGTTTACGAATACTTAAAGAGGAAGTAAACCCTGATGAGTTTACTTCCTCTTTGATTCCCTGCAAAGGTAAAGCATAATGGACTACTATGCATCGCATAGTAGCCCATTATGTGTCACTTACCTGACACAGGAGCCAGCGAAGTCGCCGCTGTCCCCTGTAGTCCGCCGCATCCATCTTGTTGGTGGGGTCTCGCAGCTCCGCCGCTGTCATTCGGCGAAGCCGCGATGACGTCACTCCCGCGCATGCGCACGGGAGCCGACACGCGCGGCAGCTCCGTTGCTGAGAATGCCGCACTCAGTGCGCCTGCGCGCCGCTGTCTACGGCGCATGCGCCGTAGACAGCGGTGCCTGTTTTCGGACAAATATCTCCTAAACCATATAGGTTTAGGAGATATTGCTTGGACCTACAAGTAAGCCTTAATCTAGGCTTACCTGTAGGTCAAAGTGGTTTGTAAGGGTTTACAACCACTTTAAAAGTGGATGTAAACTGGGTTGTTTTTTTAAATTAAGGCTCGCACCTTGTACAGTATAGGATTTCATGTCATCTGTGCCCAATCTTGCCACAAAGAGTTAATCCAGCTCTGAGCAATCCTCTTATATATATATTTTTTTTTTTCAGTAAGATAAAAACTGAGAGAGAAATACCAGTCAGTTCTTCCCCTTGCTGTGAGTGACAGTTGATTTACATATCTCATGCAGGCGTCATGTCTGACCGGCCAATTGCCAAGCACCATCAGTGCCATGTGCGAGGAGCATTCAGATGATGCGCAGCAGCCAGAAAAACACAATATTTCTTCTTGTTTGCAAGCTGAATGGGTCATTAGGGGATCCAAGGGAAGGTGTGTGTATACAGTATAGGAGGGGGGCTGGGCAAAGTGCACCGGTTTAAAAAAAAAAAAAAAAAAAAAATTAAATGTGCTGTGCTTCTATTAAACTCACCATGAAAAATAAAACAAATCCCTGTAAAAAAATAAATAATTAAAGAATCAAATCGAACTCTGAAATTCATATATACGGTACAATAAGTGATATATACAATTCTCAGTGACCATGCAATCAGAACACTGTGTGTGAAATAATGTGATAGGTCTGTGCAGTCCTTAATTCCTCATTGTCCTGCTGGCAATTTCCACTCCTCTGTGCGCTTCATTAAAGTGCTCAGTATTATGCAGCCGGTGACAACTCCCCACCCGTCCTTCTCCCCTCTGGGTGTATTCTCACCTTAATGCCGGTGACCTCACAATGGAAGTTTGGTGAACACTCACTTTAGTCCCATTTGGACTAAAATGTAAAGTTGTCCTGGTTCCCTTTTTGTCCTTTCAAGTGCCGCTATTTCTCACCATAAAATCTGCGCACGGTAATACCTTGATTTACGAGTAATGTGATATACAGGCATTTTGCAAGATGAGCAACGGGGGTTTTTTTTATTTTTTTTATTGTAACTTGAAATGTGAGCGCGGTCTTGCAAGACGAGCAGTAGACGGATCCGTTTCACTGTTTTAATGTATAAAAAAAAAAAAAAAAACAAAGTGGAATTACTCACAATGTATATCCCGCGTTAAGGAGTCTGGTGTTCATCCATGTAAAGCCGCTGATGTATACAGTAAAGTCATTGGTGTATACAGTAAAGCTGCTGTTGTATACAGTAAAGGTGCTGGTGTATACAGTAAAGTTGTTGGTGTATACAGTAAAGTTGTTTACAGTAAAGTCGCTGTTGTATACAGTAAAGTTGATGGTGTATACAGTAAAGTTGTTGGTGTATACAGTAAAAGCTGCTGTTGTATACAGTAAAGTCGTTGGTGTATACAGTAAAGTCGTTGGTGTATACAGGAAAGCTGCTTTTGTATACAGTAAAGTCGTATACAGTAAAATCATTTGTATACAGTAAAGCTGCTGTTGTATACAGTAAAGTCGTATACAGTAAAGCCGTTGGTGTATACAGTAAAGCTGCTGTTGTATACAGTAAAGTCGTTGATGTTTACAGTAAAGCTGCTGCTGTATACAGTAAAGTCTATGTATACAGTAAAGTCATTGGTGTATACAGTAAAGCTGCTGGTGTATACAGTAAAGTCATTGGTGTATACAGTAAAGCTGCTGTTGTATACAGTAAAGGTGCTGTTGTATACAGTAAAGTCGGTGTATACAGTAAAGTTTACAGTAAAGTTGATGGTGTATACAGTAAAGTTGTTGGTGTATACAGTAAAGCTGCTGGTGTATACAGTAAAGCTGCTGTTGTATACAGTAAAGTCATTGGTGTATACAGTAAAGTCGGTGTATACAATAAAGCTGCTCTTTTATACAGTACTGTATGGGAGCAGAGGTCCAGGAGCGTTGGTGGCTCTCAGCGATTCCTGGAGAACTCAGACACTCGGGAACTGTTGACACTTGCAGGTACTCTGCGCGTTATGCCCGCCCAGCTAGGAGTGTCTGAGTTCTCCAGGAAGCACTGGGAGCCACCAGCGCCCCCTGGACCTCTGGCCACATACAATACTGTATACATCAAAGTCATCGGTGTATACAGTAAAGCTGCTGGTGTATACAGTACTGTATGTGGCCAGAGGTCCAGGGGGCGCTGGTGGCTCTCAGTGCTTCCTGGAGAACTCAGACACTCTCAGCTGGGTGGGGCGGGCGCAACGCACATTCAGAGCACCCGCAAGTGTCAACGTTTCCCGAGTGTCTGAGTTCTCCAGGAATCGCTGGGAGCCACCAGCTCCCCCGGACCTCTGCTCACAGTAATGTATACACCACAGAAAATACATTTTTTGGGGACTTTTTAAGAGCATACATATACAAAAAGAGAAATTATATATATATATATATATATATATATATATATATATATATATATATATATATATATATATATATATATATATATATATATATATATATATATATATATAAAAATACATTTTATTCAATTAAAAAAATCTATAAACAAGATAAATTGATCAGTAACAGATACCACTATACGTGTAAATTGTTGTCTCTACATGGATACAGAGATAAACATTTACACGTATAGTAGTATCGGTTACTGATCAATTTATCCTTGTTTATAGATTTTTTAATTGAATAAAATGTATATTTTTCTGTATATATTTCTCCTTTTGTATATGTATGCGCTTAAAAAGTCCCAAAATATTTATTTTTCGGTGGTTTTTCTACTTTAAGAGGGATGTGGCGCTTTCAAATTGAGTTTTTCCTTTAGACTTGCTCTATAACTACATTTCTCCTTTTTGTAATACACCAGCAGCTTTACATGGATGAGCGCCACTCCTTAACGCAGGATATTGTTTTTAAAGGGATTGTAAACGTTTTATTTTTTTGTAAACAACAAACATGTTATACTTGCCTCCTCTGTGCAAGGGTTTTGCACAGAGGTTTCCCCCGATTCTCCTCTTCTGGGGTCCCCCAGCGGCGCTCCTGGCTCCTACTCTTCATCAGGTGCCCCCAGGGAGAGCTGCATTCCATGGGGGCACTCGCGTGGGCGTGCTCTCGAGTTCCGCTACTGCGGGGCTCGGCCTCGCCCCGCCTGGCTCCTGCATCATTGGATTTCTTTGACGGCAGTGGGAACCAATAGCTTCTGCTGCTATCCATCTATCCAATGAGGACCGGAGACTGGGCTGTGCTAGTCCCCATCACTGGAAAGATCGGGCTCGGGTAAAATGGGGGCTCTGGGGGGGGGGGCAGCTGCACTACAGAAGGTTTTTCACCTTAATACATAGAATTTATTAAGGTGAAAAACTTTGAGGGGTTACAACCCCTTTAATATTGTGAGTGTAATGACACTTCTTTTTACATGAAAACTGTGATCTTTCTACTGCTCGTATTGCCCCTGGACATCTGCCCGTGTAGTGTACACACCTTACACTTAATACTGTACTGTAGTTTGTATTGCCGTAATAATTTTTCTATGAATAAATGGTTGTGGAGCGAATCATCTGAGTTTCCATTATTTCTTATGGGGAAATTCGCTTTGATACAAAAGTGTTTTGGATTACAAGCATGTTTCTAGAGCGAATTAGGCTTGCAATCCAAGGTTTTTCCTGTATATTCAAAAATAAATCCTCTCCAATAGTGCTTATAACTTTTTTCAATTCTAAATGGTCTTTTATTAAAGTGCAGAACGATGACTCACGTTTTTCGGGGGGGGCTTGGAGCGCACCATTCTGACATCTGCTGTACAACGATCTGTAGTCCGTTATCTCCGTGACACGAGCTGCTGATGTACAAATCTTCCCGCCGGGTACAATCGCCGTACTGTCCTCTTTGCCTCTCCCCTACACGTTGCGCCACAGATGCAGACACGTGGCTTCTTCAGGGGGAAAATTGTTGGAGGGTTCACTTAAACCACTTGCCTACTGGCCACTCCCCCCCCCCCCTCCTTCCTGCCCAGGTTAATTTTCAGCTTTTGGTGCTCACTCTTTTTAAATGACAATTGTGCGATCATGCAACACTGTACCCAAATTCAATCTTTATCATTTTTTTCACACACATAGAACTTTCTTTTGGTGGTATTCACCCCTGGGTTTTTTATTTTTTGCTAAAAAAAAATAAATAAAAGACCAAAAATGTTGAAAAAAAAAGTTACTGGTTTCTGTCAGTAAATTTTGTAAATAAGTAATTTTTTTTTCTCCTTCACTGATGTGCGCTGATGAGGCGGAACTGATGGACACTGATAGGCAGCACTGATGAGGCAGCACTAAAGGGCACTGATTAGGAGGCACTAATATGCTGCTGCACTGGTGGGCAATTATAGGCGGCACAGATAGGCAGCATTGATGGACACTGATCGGCAGCACTGATGAGGCAGCACTAAAGGGCACTGATTAGGTGGCACTGATGAGGAGGCACTAATATGCTGCACTGGTAGGCAGTTATAGGCGGCACAGATAGGCAGCACTGATGGGCAGGCATTGATGGGCACTGAAAGGCAGCACTGACTGGCATCACTAATGGCCACTGGTGTCACTGATGGCCACTGCTGGGGCTGTACTGTAATCTGGGTACTGATGATCAGTGCCCTGATTACCTGTACAGGTCTCCCTCGCGAGGAGATGCTGTTGAACGGCTCTCCTCACACACTGCCAGTGCTCAGGCATGCAGGCAGGAGGGTGTGCTTAGCTGAGGAAGCCCTTCCGAAGACTCCTGGGATGTATGACATCATTCTGGCCTTGTGCATTACCAAAAATAATTGTAATAAAACTATTAGAGCAATGGGTGTACTCGCATAGAGACATACCATATTTATCGGTGTATAACACGCACTTTTTTTTCCCCTTAAAATCAGGGGGAAAACGTGGGTGCGTGTTATACGCCGATCACCCGCCGATTGCGAGCTCTTCTGCCTTTTCTGCCGGTCTCAGCAGCTTTTGGCTATTTTCGGCCGTTCTTGGCTATTTTCGGTTCTCTGCGGCTTTCAGAAGCTGCCGAGAACAGCCGAAAATAGGCGAGAATGTTTGTTTTTTTCTTTAAAATTCCCTCCTAAACTTGGGGTGCGTGTTATACGCCGATAAATATGGTAGTTAACAAGCATATCAAAGCATCAGCAATAGCATATGATATCTGTGGGTCTGTAGTGAGAGACGAGGATGTCCGAAGGACCAGACGGTATTGTGAGGAGGCTAACGCGTTTCGAGGGAGAACCCGCTTCTTCAGAGCCAAAGCGGTGAATGAATCTTCATTACTTTGGCCCTGAAGAAACGTGTTCTCCCTCGAAACGCGTTAGCCTCCTCGCAATACCGTCTGGTCCTTCCGACATCCTCGTCTCTCACTAAAGACCCACAGATACCGGTCGCTATTGCTGATGCTTTGATATGCTTCTTTTTTTTTGTTTTGTTTTTAGAATTTTATTTATTTTCTTTGATATGCTTGTTAACTACATCTCTATGTTAGCACAACCATTGCTGTAATATTTTTATTAAAATTATTTTTGGTAATGCACAAGGTTGGTGCCCCCCCCCCCCTTTCTTTTTTTTATATGTTTAGGCCAAAATGATGCCCTACATCCCAGGAGTCTTCAGAAGGGCTTCCTCAGCTAAGCACATCCTCCTGCCTGCATGCCTGAGCTAAGGGCAGGTGGAAGCCAAGAACCTTACTAAAGTTCCAAGGACACCCCATTGTTCTGAGGAGCGCAGCAAGGCTGTTGACATCCTACCTATAAGGGTTGACTACACCACACATCCCTAGACCCAGCACCCAAACACAGGAGGATTGTTTTGTGATTTTTTTTTTATTTTGGCCTAGGCCAGAAAACAGGAAGTAACTGAAGAAATTTAAAAGAATAAATAAAAAAATAAAATAATAAATAAATAAAATGAAAACAAGTCAATATAATACACCTTCTTATCTATTTACTCATTCTAGCAGCATAAGGATTAAAATAGTTCATGCTGATTGATTGAGAGCAAAGTTTTTCTTCAAAGTTATGCCAGTTCATGCGGAGTAAATAACATTGTTTGTTTTTTGTTTTGTTTTTTGTAATATTTCAAAGTCTGATTTTAGTTTTATGGATTTTTATTTTCACAGGGCCATTGCTACACCTGTGGCCAGAGCCATGGGGATAAAGAGCGAGGTGCGACTAAAAGCGCCATTTAATCCAATCCTGGAAGACTTTTATATCACCGCCTCCAAACACCCATCTCAAGTAAGTTTAGCTGTTTTTTGCCTTTTGTCTGTTTTTTTATGTTGTTGTACAATAAATGGCTTGTGCCAAAATGAGCATGACCTTTTTGTTTCTTACTGGTAAAGGTAAATAGAATGGTCACATTTCCGTCTCGGTATTAAAGAGCGCTCTCTATAAACTGGACACGGATTGGAGAAATTTCTGACCAAAACATCAGTGATTTTTTATTTATTTTTTTGTGTGCAAGTTCTTTGCTTAACCACTTAAGGACCAGGCCTCTTTTTCAGATTTGGCGTTTGTTGTGTTGTCATGTTTAACCACTTAGAGACCGGACCATTTTGCTGGTCAAAGACCAGACCACTTTTTTGCGATTCGGCACTGCGTCGCTTTAACTGACAATTGCGCGGTCGTGTGACGTGGCTCCCAAACAAAATTGACGTTCTTTTTTCCCCACAAATAGAGCTTTCTTTTGGTGGTATTTGATCACCCCTGCGGTTTTTATTTTTTGCGCTATAAACAAAAATAGAGCAACAATTTTGAAAAAAACGCATTATTTTTTACTTTTTGTTATAATAAATATCCCCCAAAAATATATAAAAAAACGTTTTTTGCCTCAGTTTAGGCCGATACGTATTCTTCTACATATTTTTGGTAAAAAAAATCGCAATAAGCGATTATTGATTGGTTTGCGCAAAAGTTATAGCGTTTACAAAATAGGGATAGTTTTATGGCATTTTTATTAATAATTTATTATTATTTTTTTTTTTTACTAGTAATGGCGGCGATCAGCGATTTTTTTTTTTTATTGTGACTGCGACATTGCGGCGGACACATCAGACATTTTTGACACATTTTTGGGACCATTGTCATTTATACAGCAATCACTGCTATATAAATGCAGTGATTCCTGTGTAAATGACACTGGCAGGGAAGGGGTTAACCAGTGAGTGGCAGTGTAGGGGTTAAGTGTTCCTAGGGGTGTGTTACTAACTGTGGGGGGGTTGGGCTTTCATTTAGTGAACACTGATCTCTGCTCCAATCACATGGAGCAGAGATCAGCGTCACTAATTGCTAGGCAGAATGGAGAAATGCTGTTTACACTGCATTTCCTCCATTCAGCCGTCCTGTGGAGCCGATCGCGGGTATGCCCGCGGCGATCGAGTCCGCGGGACCCGCGACCGGACTCACGGGGGTCCTGAGCGGCATGCGAGCGTGCCGCCAGCAGCGTGCTCGCGATGGCAGGGCGGCATTGAAGATTGGACGTACCTGTACGCCAATATGCTTGCCCGTGCCATTCTGCCGACGTACATTGGCGTGCGCTGGTCAGGAACCGGTTAAAACAGTTTTTTTTTTGCTAGTAAATTACTTAGAACCCCCAAACATTATATTTCGTTTTTTTTTTCTAACACCCTAGAGAATAAAATGGCGGTCATTGCAATACTTTTTTTCACACCGTATTTGCACAGCGGTCTTACAAGCGCACTTTTTTTTGGAAAAAAATTCACTTTTTTTAATAAAAAAATAAGACAACAGTAAAATTTAGCCCTTTTTTTTATTTTTTTTTATTGTGAAAGATAATGTTACGCCGAGTAAATTGATACCCAACATGTCACACTTCAAAATTGCGCCCGCTCGTGGAATGGCATCAAACTTTTACCCTCAAAAATCTCCATAAGCGACATTTAAAAAATTCTACAGGTTGCATGTTTTGCGTTAGAGAGGAGATCTAAGGCTAGAATTATTGCTCTCTCTCTACTGATCGTGGGGATACCTCACATGTGTGGTTTGACCACCGTTTTTATATGCAGGCGCTACTCACGTATGCGTTCGCTTCTGTGCGTGAGCTCGGCGGGACGGGGTGGTTTACATTTTTTTTTTATATTTTTTTTTGTTATTTATTTTACTTGATTTTATTTATTTTTACACTTTTAAAAAAATAAAAATAAATGGATCACTTTTATTCCTATTAGAAGGAATATAAACATCCCTTGTAATAGAAAAAATCATGACAGGTCCTCTTAAATATGAGATCTGGGGCCAAAAAGTCCTCAGATCTCATATTTGGACTTAAATGCAATAAAAAAAAAGTCATTTGAAAAAATGACATTGAAAAAAATATACGTTTAAGAGGTATGGGCGGAAGTGACGTTTTGACGTCGCTTCCGCCCCCCTATGGTATAGAGATGAGTGGGGGCCATCTTGGCCTCACTCGTCTCTATACCCAGTAATGGAAAGGACCCGATCGCCTCCGCCGCTACCGACGGCTCCGGTAAGCGGCGGAGGGCGGTGGGAGGGGGGGTGGCACCTCTCCCGCCACCGATAATGGTGATCTTGCGGTGAACCCGCCGCGGAGACCACTGTTATCGTACACAGGACCGCCTCCTGTAAAGAGGGATATCTCTGTTGTGGCAGCAGCTGCCTCCGTTGCCGAGATATCCCTCTTCAAAGTGCCGACGTATATATACAGGAGGCGGTCCTTAAGTGGTTATACGAGTAAAGAGACCTGTATACCTACACAGCCTGATAATCAGGGGGATTAGGTTGCTTTTGACTTAAAGTGATATTAAAGCCTTGATTTTTAATTTTTTTAATTTTTTTTAAATGAACAAACATGTTATACTTCCCTGCTCTGTGTAATGATTTTGCACAGAGCAGCCCCGATCCTCCTCCTCCTCCTCCTCCTCTGATCCCATGCCAGCGCTCCTGGCCCCTCCTTCCTGCCTGCGTGCCCCCCACAGCAAGCTGGACAATGCTAGTTATTAAGGATGAGCTCCGGCGTGTTCGCATACTCCCCGTGCAGAGCCCGCCAGGAAGTCGGCGCAGCACTGCGCTAATCACAGGCAGTGAGACATTGCCTGATCTGTGCAACCGCACATCGGGGCAATGTATCGCGGCCTGTGAGTAGTGGACAGCTGCGCCGACTTCCTGGCGGCTCTGCACGTGGACCATGCGAACACGCCTGAGCTCCTCCTTATTAGTTATATGGCTATCACGTTGACCCTCTGGCTTCAATACTTCACTGACCCAGAACAATATGATAATAAAGATTAAATGAGAAGTTCAGGAGCGAAAAAAAAACAAAACATACATACTAATCTAAATGCCTGTAGCATTGATCTGAAGCTGCATCTGCCCCCCTGCTGCCTCTAAAACCGAGAACTGAGTGATCAAAGATAGCTGATCGCTCAGTTCTCAGTCATCAGTGAGACTGTGACTTGTCAGTCTCCGATCTCTGCTCTGCACCCCCCCCCCCCCCACCCCGTGCTCACTGGCTTTGCAGGGGTAAGAGTTGCTGGCTCAGGCTCTCAGCCACGTGCTGAGAGGCTGTGCCAGCTCCCAGCCAGGCATCTAGGTGAATCCCGACATCAAAGTCGGGATTTTTCCAGAGTCTGAACCGGGTGAGTGACATCAGCTGACAGTGGACTAGCCTGCTAAATGTGGGTCACTGGAGTGCAGAACTTAATACTTCTCCTGTGACCCGCAGGAGAAGTATGGCCAAAAGAGCTTTGCACATACTTCTTCTTTAACACAGATTTACCAGAGACAGACTGTAGTTTGTTCCGCGTAATTACTAGTTTTATGTAACCACTGGGCTTACTGGTAAGCTGTGTGCCTCTTTAATGTCTCCCCCCCCCCCCCCACAAGACTAAAATGAACACGGATACCTGAAGTCCAAGCATTTACACAGCTAGCAAAGGATGATAATTAAGGCTATTTTAGTTAAAGAAACATATAATTAATGCCTAACTGCCACTTCTATTTCGGGTAAAATAAACTTTTCCCGAAATAAATATTGGGGATTCCATTGCTGCTTCAAAAAACAAAACAAAAAAAAAACGAATTCCCTGGATGATATAGCAGCCCGCTGACTTCAGTGCTCTTTGAATCATCAGTCTGGAACAAGTACACAGATCAAAAGAGTTAAAGTGGAGGGCCACCCTAAAAAAAAAAAAAAAAAAAAAATAGCATTAATATTCTTAAAAAAAATTATAATAATAATTAGAAATTTTTTTTTTTTAACTTGCCAGAAACCCCTGTTGCTAGGCAGTCTTCCTAATCTGCCTCTTCCTACTCTGCTGTGATCTTCAGTCTTCTCTCCTCCTCGTCTTCTGGGAAATGGGGCGCGCTGTGTTCTGGGAACTGTGTGTGTTCTAGAACACAGCGTGCCCCATTCACAAAGCGCCGCATGACTCGCGCATGCGCAGTAGGAAACGAGCAGTGAAGCCGCAAGGCTCCAATGCCTTTTTCCCTAAGTGAGGATGGCGGCGCCGGGACACGATATGAGGGGGGGGGGGGATACATCACGGGCGCCCTGGACAGGTAAGTGTCCTTATTAAAAGTCAGCAGTTACAATGCTGACTTTAAAAAAAAAACATTCAATAATTTAAATTTTTATGCTAGCAATAGTAAATAGATAGGAAAGTACATATTTTTTTTTACATTTCTTCAGTTACTTCCTGGTTTCTGGCCTAGGCAAATGTTGTCATACATCCCAGGAGTCTAAAGGGCACTTTCTCAACTGCCTGTATTCCTGAGCTAAGGGCAGATGGATTCCAGGAAGTGAATACTATGTGAATCATTTGCCCTTACTCAAGATGGCTGCTGCTGGGGGTGGGGGTTTCAAAGTGATTAGTCAACAAAATAAAGACATGGATGGATGGGGGAAGCTTGCTTTGAATCTTAACTGCTTCCCGTCCTCCTCACGCTGATATATACGTTGGCAGAAGGGCACATACAGGCAGAAAATTAGGTACCTGTATGTTGCCCTTTAAGAGGTGGGGCGTGGACTCGATCGCCGCAGGGATACCCGCAATCGCCTCATGGAGAGGAAGAACGGCGAGATGCTAAAGTAAACAAGCATCTCTCCGTTCTGCCTAGCAACAGTGTCACTGATCTCTGCTCCCTGTGATTGGATCAGAGATTAGTGATGTGTAAAACATAGCCACGCCCCCACAGTTAGCAACACGCCCCTAGGACACACTTAACCCCTTCACTGCCAGTGCCATTTACACAGGAATCTGTGCATTTGTATAGCACTGATTGCTGTAAAAATGACAATGGTGTCAAAAATGTCCGATGTGTCCGCCATGTCGCAGTCACGATAAAAATCGCTGATCGCCATCAATTAAAAAAAAAAAATGAATAAAAATGCCATATTTTGTTAACGCTATAACTTTTGAGAAAACCAATTAATAATCACTTATTGCGATTTTATTTTTATTTTTTTTAACCAAAAATATGTAGAAGAATACGTATCGGCCTAAACTGAGGAAAAAAATTTTTAAGAAAAAATTTTGGGGAATATTTATTATAGCAAAAAGTAAAAAATAATGCATTTTTTTTCTCCAAAATTGTCGCTCTTTTTTTGTTAGTTTTGTTTTGTAGCGCAAAAAATAAAAACCGCAGAGGTAATCAAATACCACCAAAAGAAAGCTCTATTTGTGGGGAAAAAAGGGACGTCAATTTTGTTTGGGAGCCACGTCACACGACCGCGCAATTGTCAGTTAAAGCGACGCAGTGCCGAATCGCAAAAAGTGCTCTGGTCAGGAAGGGGGGGTAAATTCTTCCGGGGCTGAAGTGGTTAAAAGAGAAATATGGGTTTAAAAAAAAACAAAAAAAAAACCTTATACTCGCCTAGGTGGATGCAGCATCAAATCCGCCTCTGCAGTGAGAATTGAGCGATCAAACATCACTGATCGCTCCCTCTGCTCTGAGCAAAGAGTCGTGTCTGCCGGTCAGCGGCTCTCTGCTCTGCCCCTCCAGCACATGTGCTGTGGATCCTGCCAAGTCCCCCCCCCCCCCCCGGCCTGTAAGGGGCGGAAGGGAGCGGGAATTGGAGGGGCATACAGAGCGTATCGCAGCTTCGGGGTATGGGATAACAAAAGGAGGCTCACAGTACCACAAAATGGCAAACGCCCTCATTCAGAGTCCCAAATTCCTTTTGCTATTACTCTGCACGGGAGAGCCGCCCTGTAGCAGTCTGTCTTCTGTGGGGCGGTCAGTAAGTGGTTAAAGACATTAATTGTTCTCAAACTGTTACGGGCAAAGTTCTGCTTTTTTAAGAAGCTTTTTTTATATATATATATATATATATATATATATATATATATATATATATATATTCTGTAGGTTTAGCAAAAGCAACATAAACAATATCACAACTATTAGAAACAGTTATGTTTTTGCCCCTACTTCCTGCATGTAAATTTAGCCACAACTATCGCATTGTAGTAAAACAGAGCATTGATATGCGGGAGCTTCCTCATCTGCTTTTCTTCCCATACCAAGTACAGTGAGACGCTGTTCACTTTGATCCGGACTGTAAAGTTGTGGTGAGAAGTGATCACATTTTTTGTTGAAAGTTGTGCATGATTGTGAAACCATCTGTAACGGTTGCAGTTCCTGTATGTGCAAACCGTCTCTCTGTGACACACCGCGTTATCCGGAGCCAAGTGAGTGCTGGTGCCAATGCGGAAAATCCATTCTCGGTCTTCTTTTGAATTTCTGAGACGGTCCAAGGCTTTCTAGATTAGTCTGAGACCCTCTAGAAATCTCTCAGTATGCGAAAAGTCCGTTATCTTTATCTACCAATATGTAGGAGCCTTTTAAAGTGATATTCATTGAAGACGTGCTTTGAAATCCCATCTCAAAATGTTGGGGGGTATGGGAATATAATAAGAGCCCTTTCACACGAGCCGCGTGGGGGGGTGGGGGGTGATATTTCAGCGGTAACGCAGCAATATTTTTAGCGCCTCTTTACCGTAGTTATTCGCCCGCTAGCGCCCCACTATAGGCTGAAAAAGGGGTTAAATCTGCCCACAAACCGCCACCGGTATCGCAGCGCTGCCCCATTGATTTCAATGGGGAGCAGCGGTGAGTTCACAGCTCAAAAAAAGCTGCTGGCAGGACTTTTTGTGGCGCCCTGCCAGCGCACCGCTCCAGTGTGAAAGCCTGTTATTTTTAGCACCACTTTACCGTCGTTTCAGTGGCGCTATAAAGGGGTTAGATCCGCCCGCGTTTTGCCAGCGGTATCACAGCGCTGCCCCATTGATTTCAATGGGGAGCAGCAGTGGAGGAACGGTGAGTTCACCGCTCCAAAGAAGCTGCTGGCAGGACTTTTTGTGATGCCCTGCCAGCGCACCGCTCCAGTGTGAAAGAAAAGGTGCCGCTTTTTTCAGGCGCTTTTTTTTAGCCCTGTAGCGCCTGAAAAACGCTAGCAGTGTGAAAGGGGGGTCTAAAACTGGAGCAGTTGTTCAAAGTATCCAATCAGCTTCTAGCATCAGCTTGCTCAGTTAAAGTGGTTATAAAGGCTTTGCATTCTGTACATTTAAAGCGGAGTTCCACCCAAAAATTTAACTTCCGCTTTTCCTGTTAATCCCCCCCCCCTCCGGTGTCACATTTGGCACCTTTCAGGGGAGAGGGAGGAACAGATACCTGTCTAATAGAGGTATTTGCTTCCACTTCCAATGATAGATCACCGCAGATTCCGTGGCAATCTACACCATGTTTCTACACCATGTTTGGCCCCTAATAAACCGCCCCCATACCCCCCCCCCCCCCGGGAGACACGCAGGTCCCAGAAGACAAGCAGGGACCAGTGAGGACGGCTTCATGCAGCTTCCCTTGCAGGCTACCCACTTGCTTACTGGGCTCTTATACCCCCTTCCTGCCCTGTGTCATTTACTGGTCCCTCCTTTGTCTTAAAGGGGAGTTCCACCCAAAAATGGAACATCCGCTCATTGTACACCTCCCCCCCTCCAGTGCCACATTTGCCACCTTTCGGGGAGGGGGGACAGGATACCTGTCTTTAACAGGTATCCTGACCCAACTTCCGGGAGCCTCAGCCGCGTATATTTGCATCACTGCTCGGGCTCCCTCCTCCTTCCCCCGCCGCCGGGCCAGTAGGAGAGAGGATCGGAGCCTCGCACATGCGCAGTAAGATTCCCGGCGTGAAGTCTTAAGGCTACATTTCCGGGTTCCCTTGCTCGCAATGGAGGCGGCATGCACCCGACAGCTGATGGAAACATCAGCTGCGGCGCCAACATCGCTGGACTCCAGGACAGGTAAGGCCCCTTTCACACATGCGGACAGTATGTCCGTATTTCATCCATCCATTTGCGGATAAAATACGGACATACATGCATTCCTATGGGATAAACATCCGCAGACACCCGCTATCGACCGCCTCCGCTAATGTCCGATTCTGCAGACAGAGGAAAATCCTATTTTTTCTATCCGTCTGCAGAGTGGATTGGATGAACACGGACAGACGGTCCGTGTTCATCCGATCCCCTATAGAGGAGAACGGAGAGCTGACAGGGCGGTCCCTGCACAGTGTGCGGAGACCGCCCTGTCCGCCGCTGGCTCAGCGGGGACAACGGAGCGATCCCCGCTGAGTGAGCGGATCATCACGGGGCGGACCATTACTGATCCCATCCCGTGTGAAAGGGGCCTTAGTGTCCGATTATTAAAAGTCAGCAGATGCAGTATGTGCAGCTGCTTGCTTTTATTTTTTTGCAGCGGTGGGCGCACCCCCGCTTTATTGAATAGAAGTCAGCGATTGGTACATTTTTTTTTTTTTTTTTATTTCATTCATAGCTGGAGCATAGTACACTGTGTGTGTGTTATTCCTGTTCATTCATTCTGTGCAGCCGAGGCCGAGATGAATCTGTGTCCTCAGTCCCTCTCTCTGTCTCAAAAGTGAGACAAACCACTGATATTTCACCAAAGCCAAAAGTGAGACATCAGGGGTCTGTTTAGACCCAATGGGGGTCCTAAAAAAAAAATATATATATATATATATATATATATATATATATATATATATATATATATATATATATATATATATATATATATATATATATATATATATATATATATATATATATATATATATATATATATATATATATATATATATATATATATATATATATATATAAAAATTAAAAATTTAATTGTAATAAAAAAAGTAAGAATATAAAACAAAAAAAAAATATTGACACCAGTGGACGGACTACCAAGGTCGCACTTGCGTCTGAGCTCTGGTTTTCCGCCACTGTGGGGGGGGGGGGGGGGGGCCCAAGAGGGCAGAAAGGTGGCCCACTGCAGGACAACAATAAAGGGTCCCATGATGGGAATAAATGGCCCCAGGATAAGTGGGCATGTCCCGGTCAGGGGACCCTTCATAGTTTCTTGCAACTGGGCCTTGATGGTTCTACTTACACCACTGCTGTGTAGTTAGCTGTTTTGGCCGGAGTCCAGCTTTACATAAAACATGCAAATCCACTTTAAATGTGTTTGTAGTGTACAGGATCACTTTTAACAGAAAATTAAATAAACATTTTGCTACATTTTCATATAGAGAACGTTTGATCGCCCGAATGATTTGTCTGTGAAAACACAACACGTAGCACACATTGTACAGACATGCAAATCCTGTATTGTTTCCTGGCACAGTGCGTTCCTGTAATCAGGATCCCCGGGGTCGGTATGTGGCACAAATTAAAAATGAAACCTTCACATATTTCCAGCAAGTAGTAGCTGTGATCTCAGCTGTGCCCTCTGTGGAATACGATCCGCCCTGGAGAAACACTCCAGATGCCACTGGGAATAGTTGAAGTACAAATGTGCTTCGTACTGATATGGTAGACCTACCCGTCCAGAACACTTCTTGTGTCAACTGTGAATAACACCGCCTCATGCCATTTTTTTGGCTTCCTGGCATCCAGTTCTGGCCATCATACTAACAGCAGGGCATGCATATGTATTAAAGAAGAATTATCACTTTTTTTTAGGGCTTGTTCACACTTGCAGTTTGAAGTTGGATCTCTTTTCACAAGCGGCTTCCAAGCAATTAGCAGGCGATACTGTGCCTCCTGAATGCCCACTTTTTTTGACAGCTGAATGGGCATTTTACTGTATATGCGGGGCTTTTTTTTTTACTCTGAGATTAGGTGCAGGAACTCTCTCTCCCCCATTCCAACTCCCCAACCCCGTCCCCAGTTCCACCATTCCTCTGGGAAGGTAAATAAAGTGATGCAAAATAAATGGTGTGGTCAGGGGATGTGTAGCAAGCATAGGACAGGACTGAGGAATACATAACATACAAAAAAAAAATAAAAAAAAATGGGGGACATGACTTACATTTACTGTCCCTGTGACAGGTTCCTTGGCTCCAAAAAAAAAAAACCCCTAAAACCCCCTGTATAACCTAAAAAAATCTGTCTGATCCTGCCTGGCTAGCCCCCCCCCCCCCGTACACTGACCACAGTTTATCATGGCTGCTGAACCCTGACACAGTGGTCAGTTTACGTACCTCCGTCATCCGCAGCTCTCCTTTAGTACAGTGCTGCACCCTTACCACATAGTGCTAAAAATATACACTTTCACTGTACTAAGGTCCGGGCATCCAGGACGATCAAAGGATTAAATGTGTGCCTAACCTGTGTTTGTGTCCTGTGTGAGGAGCTTTTACTAAGAGATGTGCTTTGCAGGGAAATAGAAACCCAACACATCCCTGCTGACAGGACAGAGCTCTGTATTGTTTACATTTACAGAGTTCCATCCTGTGTTCCTCCTCGCTGGTCAGCAGGTGCCAGCGGTCACCCATTGGCCGGCACCCGCTGATCAGCTTGTGCTGTAACTAATCGCAGCTCAAGCTGTGCGCTCGCGCTCTCTACCCGGAAGAGCAGGATCCCGTATGTATGCAGGTATATATACAGTTGTGCTCATAAGTTTACACACCCTGGAAGTTATGATTTCATGACCATTTTTCAGAGAATATGAATGATAACACAAAATTTTCTTTCACTCATGGTTAGTGTTTGGCTGAAGCTAAACTGTGTTTACTCTTTTTAAATCATAATGACAACAGAAATGACCCTGATCAAAAGTTTACATACCCCAGTTTTTAATACCCTGTATTGCCCCCTTAACATCAATGACAGCTCATGAAGTCTTTTGTGGTATTTGTGGATGAGGCTCTTCATCATCTTCTCAGATGGTAAAGCTGCCCATTCCTCTTGGCAAAAAGCCTCCAGTTCCTGTAAATTCTTGGGCTGTCTTGTATGAACGGTACGTTCGACATCTCCCCAGAGTGGCTCAATGATATTGAGGTCAGGAGACTGAGATGTCCTCTCCAGAACCTCCACTTTATTCTGCTGTAGCCAATGACAGGTGGACTTGGCCTTGTGTTTTGGATCATTGTCATGTTGGGATGTCCAAGTACGTCCCATGCGCAGCTTCCTGACTGATGAATACAAATGTTTCTCCAGTATTTTTTGATAACATACTGCATTCATCTTGCCATCAATTTTGACCAAATTTCCTGTGCCTTTGTATCTCACACATCCCCAAAACATCAGCGATTCACCTCCGTGTTTCACAGTAGGAATGGTGGACCTTTCATCATAGGCCTTGTTGTCTCCTCTCCAAATGTAGTGTTTATGGTTGTGGCCAAAAAGCTAAATTTTGGTCTCAGCAATCCTAATGACTTTGTGCCAGAAGGTTTGAGGCTTGTCTCTGTGCTGTTTGGTGTATTATAAGTGGGATATTTTGTGACATTCGTGTAGTAATGTCTTTCTTCTGGCGACTCGACCATGCAGCCCATCTTTCTTCAAGTGCCTCCTTATTGTGCATTTTGAAACCGCCACACCACATGTTATCAGAGAGTCCTGTATTTCACCTGAAGTTATTTGTGGGGTTTTATTTGCATCCTGAACAATTTTCCTGGCAGTTGTGGCTGAAATTTTAGTTGGTCTACCTGACCGTGGTTTGGTTTCAACAGAACCTCTAATTTTCCAATTCTTGATTAGAGTTTGAACACTGCTGATTGGCATTCTCAATTCCTTGGATATCTTTTTATATCTCTTTCCTGTTTATATTTTTCCCACAATTCTTTTGCTTTCCCCATGACTCAGAATCCAGAAATGTCAGTGCAGCACTGGATGAAAGATGCAAGGGTCTGTCAGGAGTCCAGAAACTCATTAACCTTTTTATACACACACACTAATTACAAGCAAACAGATTGCAGGTGAGGATGGTTACCTTTAACAGCCATTCAAACCCCTTTGTGTCAACTTGTGTGCATGTTCCATCAACAGACGTGAGGCACTTACCCTGGATGCCGGCACTAGCACACAGAAGCTGGTGAAGGAAGTGAGTGGTACAGAAAACATCCTCTTATATCTTTGATGTTAAATGACAGGCTGGTGAAGACTGGGCCGCTGGAGGTGGTGGAAAGGCATTCCAGCACGTTCAGACTGAAAAAAAATCACTGTGTAACAAGCACTTGTCTGCAACGTGGCCCCATTCGCTTGATTGGGTCACATTTGGTGATGCTCATGCTTTCCCAACGTGACAGGGAGGTATCATTTTTGTTGTGGCTTCAGAGTGTACAGCCCTGAGTGAATGCATGTTCTCTTTTTAGTTGGACGGTAAAACCATGGCTCAGCAGCTGGTTTTTACTGCTGCCCGTGTGAAAAAGACCTTTACAGTATTTAGTTCCTGATGGAACAAAGTACATGCAGTAATGTGTCCCATCTTCCTTGCTGGCCTGTAAGGCCACATTCGCACCTGTGAACGGGCCCGACAGCGTTTACATGCGACAACTCCTGAGTAGCTGCACTGCTGCTTAATGAACACAGGAGGTTGCTTGCTCAGCATGGGTGCCATTCATGGAGTGCTTTCCACTTTCTCAGTGACTGAAAAGCGTTCTCTGATTGGATGAGGTAGAGATCGTTATGTCACGGCCCCCCCACCCCTCCCCACCACTCCCCACCTCATCCAGTCAGTGATTGCTTTGTATGGGCAGAAGCAATATTGTAGAAGTATTTGGAAGGATTATTAAAAGGTGATGCCAACCTCCTCGGGAGCAGAAATAATAGAAAAAACAGTAGGCATAAGAATATACGGCGATGTGATTTTTAGGTGGCACGGTGAAGGGTTGAATTCCTCATTAACAAAACTTGCAACAGTTTCCTGTGTTTTTGTCGCCTCTGAGCCCATTATTGGCTGGATACAGCAGTTTTTCAAACATCTGTCAGATGTGTCATTGGTGATCGTATCCCACTTACAGGAAATACGGAGGCTGCCGGTGCTGATTCTGCAAATCCTAGTTTCCTGGTGTTAATGTGAACCTGCTCACCTCAGTCCTTTCTGTGTTACTCACACAAAATATGTATGTTGATTAGGGATGCACCGACGCATCAGCTGCAGAAATTTATCAGCCAAAAATAGGGTTATCGGCGCTTTGCCGATAAGAAAAAGAGAAAAGGTGCTGATAATGGCATGCTGCGTCCTATTGACTTCAATGCAAAATCCTGTCCCATTGGGTTCAATGCAAAATCCTGTCTCATTGACTTCATTGCATATACTCCCCCTATTGACTTCATTGCATAAACGCTCCCTATTGACTTCATTGCATAAAAGCTCCCTACTGACTTCAATGCAAAAGCTCCTTCCTATTGACTTCAAAGCAAAAGTTCTTCCCTATTGACTTCAATGGCAAAGCGTGCCCCTGTGGCCTTCAATGGCAAAGCGTGCCCCTGTGGCCTTCAATGGCAAAGCGGGCTCCCTGTGGCCTTCAATGGCAAAGCGCGCTCCCTGTGGCCTTCAATGGCAAAGCGCGCTCCCTGTGGCCTTCAATGGCAAAGCGCGCTCCCTGTGGCCTTCAGTGGCAAAGCGCGCTCCCTGTGGCCTTCAGTGGCAAAGCGCGCTCCCTGTGGCCTTCAGTGGCAAAGCGCGCTCCCTGTGGCCTTCAGTGGCAAAGCGCGCTCCCTGTGGCCTTCAGTGGCAAAGCGCGCTCCCTGTGGCCTTCAGTGGCAAAGCGCGCTCCCTGTGGCCTTCAGTGGCAAAGCGCGCTCCCTGTGGCCTTCAATGGCAAAGCGCGCTCCCTGTGGCCTTCAATGGCAAAGCGCGCTCCCTTCAATGGCAAAGACGCCATGTTCCTGGGACACGGCACAACCCCGATCTCATTAAAGAGACAATGACGTGGCTCTTACCCATGTGATCGGCTGTGTCCAATCACAGCTGATCACATGTAAACAAGGAAGTGCCGTTTATCAGGTGAGGTAAGGAGAGCCGATCAGCAGCATCTCCTCACGGAATATGCGAAAAGGTAATCTGTGCCCTGATTACAATGCAGCCCCAGCAGTGCCCGTTAGTGACACCCAGTCTGTGCCCATCAGTGCAGTGTATCAATGCTGCATATCTGTGCCCACCAGTGCCGCCTATCAGTGCGTATTAGTGCTGCATATCTGTGCCCACCAGTGCCACTCATCAGTGCCACATATCAGTACTGCATATCAGTGCCCACCAGTGCTGCATATCGGTGCCACCTCATCAGCCCACATCAGTGAAGGAGAAAAATTTCTTATTTACAAAATTTTCTGACAAAGTAAGAAACCCTTTTTTTATTTTTACTTTTTATTTTTTTTTCAAAATTTTTGGTATTTTGTTTTTGTTTTTTAGCAAAAAAATGAAACCCAGTGGTGGTTAAATACCACCAAAATAAAGCTCTATTTGTGTGAAGAAAATGATTAAAAATGTATTTGGGGTACAGTGCTGCACAACGGCACAATTGTCATTCAAAGTGGGACAGCGCTGAAAGCTGAAAATTGGCCTGGGCAGGAGAGGGGGGGGGGGGGTGTTAGTGCCCGGTATTGAAGTGGTTAAATAAATGTTAACATCTTCCAATCGTGTGCCAAGTGAGGTGCCCCTGATTTGGTCTTGTCTGCCCCCTGATCACTGCCAGCTACCAGATTCCCATTGCCCACAGACACAAGGACCCCGGCTGCCCCCAGACATTACACTGGATCAGCTGTTTAAAGGGACAGCTTTGTTAAGCTAACAATAGGAATGTGGATCTGTTGGATTATTGTGCCAGTGTTTTCTCTGTGGGTGACGCTCTCAACATCACATGTCGGGTTTACATCGCAGACAAAGGTGTAGATCAGATGTTACCTTTTACTAAGCCTGGATGTATCACATGACCTAAAATAATAACGTGTTGTGCTAAGAAAAAAGCAACATGTGTTCACAGTGCAAAATAAAAAAACAAACATATATTATTACATACACTATATCACTAAAAGTATTGGGACACCTTCCTTTACACGCACATGAACTTTAATGGCACCCAGTCTTAGTCCGTAGCGTTCAGTATTGAGTTGGCCCGCCCTTTGCAGCTATAGCAACTTCAGCTCTTCTGGGAAGGCCGTCTACAAGGTTTAGGAGTGTGTCTATGGGAATGTTTGACCATTCTCCCAGAAGAGCATTTGTGAGGTCAGGCACTGATGTTGGACGAATAGACCTGGCTCGCAGTCTCCGCTCTAATTCATCCCAAAGGTGTTCTATCAGGTTGAGGTCAGAACTCTGTGCAGGCCAGTCAAGTTCCTCCACCCCAAACTGGATCACCCATGTCTTTATGGACCTTGCTTGGTGCACTGGTGCGCAGTCATGTTGGAACAGAAAGGGTCCATCCCCAAAAACTGTTCCCACAAAGTTGGGAGCATGAAATTGTCCAAAATGGCTTGGTGTGCTGACGCCTTAAGAGTTCCCTTCACTGGAACTAGGGGGACAAGCCCAACCCCTGAGAAACCTTTTCAGTAATTTTGAGGTCCAGTAGGTCTTCTGTTGGATTGGACTGGCCTTCCATCCCCACCTCCATCAATGAGTCTTGGTTGCCCACGATCCTGTCACCGGTTGGCTACTTTTCCTTCCTTGGACTACTTCTGGTCGGTCCTGACCACCGCAGACCGGGAACATCCCACAAGAGCTGCCCTTTTGGCGTTGATCTGACCGAGTCGTCTAGCCATTGCAATTTGGCCCTACAAAGTCGCTCAAATCCTTAGGTTTGCCCATTTTGTCTGCTTTCAGCACATCAGCTTCAGGGACAACATGTTCACTTGCTGCCTAATAAATCCCACCCACTTTCAGATGCCATTGTAACAAGATAATCCAATGTTATTCGCGTTACCTGTCAGTGGTCATAATGTTATGGTTAATTGGTGTATATAGCACTAACAATATATTCTGCACTTTACATACGGTCCCTGCCACGTTCACATCCGTCTCTGCCCTCAATGAGCTTACAATCTAAGGTCCCTATCTTGTATACATACACATACTAGACAGGAGCCGGTTAACCTACCAGCATGTCTTCGGGGTGTGGGAGGAAACCCCCAACCAACGGAGGACCCCAGTGCTGCAAAGCAAATATGATGAGCTTTAAGCCAGGGCTGGAGAAATTTGCTTTTCAATCTTGGAGCCAAAAAAAGTCAGGAGATGTTTTTTTTTTTTGTTTTTTTTTTCCGGACGGCCCACCGTCGCTATACGTCGGCTGTTTGAAGAGGAATACCATTGTTATGGCAGCAGCTAGCTGCAGTTTCCCATAAGAGTGGTCTCTGCTGTAGATTCGCTGCGAGATCACTTTTATCGGCGGCGGTAGAGGCCCCCCCCCCCTCCCACCGCGCTTCGTCGCCCTCCAGCTGTTTGAAGAGGAATAACGTTGTTATGGCAGCAGCTAGCTGCAGTTTCCGATAAGAGTGGTCTCTGCTGCGGATTCGCCGTGAGATCACTTTTATCGGTGGTGGGAGAGAGCCCCCCTCCTGCCGCACTCCGGCGCCCTCCTTACTGTGGCCCATTGGCAGTGGCGGAGGCGTTCGGATCTTCACCCTTGCTGGGCATGGAGAGGAGTGAGGGGAAGATGGCCCCCCATCTATCTCCATAACGTTGCGGGGCGGAAGCGACGTCAAAACATCACTTCCACCCATAGCTCTTAAAGGGAAATGTTTTTTTTTTTATCTATTTTTTTTTTAATTACAAATATTTATTTTTGCATTTTGGTGTAAATGAGATGTGAGGTCATTTTGATCTCATATTTAAGAGGTCCTGTCATGCTTTTTTTTTCTATTACAAGGGATGTTTACATTCCTTGTAATAGGAATAAAAGTGACACAATTTTTTTTTTTAAACAGTATAAATATAAAAAACAAAAAGGTAAAATAAATGTAAAAAAAAAAAATTAAACACGCCCCGTCCCGACGAGCTTGCGTGCAGAAGCGAATACCTACGTGAGTAGCGCCCCGCATATGAAAACTGTGTTAAACCACGCATGTGAGGTATCGCCGCGATCGGTAGAGCGAGAGCAATAATTCTAGCCCTTAAACTCCTCTGTAACTCAAAACTTGCAACCGGTAGAATTTTTTTTTTAAATGTCACCTATGGATATTTTTAATGGTAAAAGTTTGTCGCCGTTCCACGAGCGGGCGCAATTTTCAAGCGTGGCATGTTGGGTATCAGTTTACTCGGCGTAACATTATCTTTCACAATATAAAAAAAAAGGGCTAACTTTACTGTTGTCTTATTTTTTAATTAAAAAAAAAAGTATTTTTTCCAAAAAGACGGCTGCGCAAATACGGTGTGACAAAGTATTGCACCGACCGCCATTTTATTCTCTAGAACAGCCTTTCTCAACCTTTTCAACACAGAGGAACCCTTGAAATAGTTCTCTGGTCTCGGGGAACCCCTTCTAAAAATTCTAAAAACTCATGATACATTAGTGTGATGGTCAGTGGGAAGAATGGTCCTTACACTTGTAGTCATTGGGAAGAATTAACTCCTTACAGATAGCTAAAAAAATCAATGGTGTTGGTGGGAACTTATCTGAGAGGCAGAAATTGCCCAATGCTGAAGGAACCCCTACAACCTCTGGAGGAACCCTGGTTGAGAATCGCTGCTCTAGGGTGTTAGAAAAAAAAAAAGTATAATGTTTGGGGGTTCTGAGTAATTTTCTTGCAAAAAAAAAAAACTGTTTTTAACTTGTAAACAACAAATCTCAGAGGCTCAGTCCTTAAGTGGATAACTAACAAACCTCAGGCTCGGTTCACATCCAGTGCCTTGAAAAAGTATTCATACCCCTTAAAATTTTACACATTTTTTCATGTTGCAACCAAAAACGTAAATGTATTTTATTGGGATTTTATGTGATGGACCAACACAAAGTGACACATAATTGTGAAGTGAAAGAAAAATAAATGGTTTTCAAAATGACGGAGTGTCCCTACCACAGCCATAAAGATTACATACTCGAGCACTGATTGGGTCACAGGATAATTCACCTGGCAGTACGGCTGTGGGTAGTGGGAGGAAACTGAAGTATCAGGAGGAAATCCACAGGAAAATATAGAAATGCCAGGCAGATGGTGTCGGTGTCAGTGCCATGTAAGTAACTGTAGCTTCTCTTTTATAGGCGGACGTTTATGGCTTGGCAAAGAAGATCAACCGCACAACATTGCAAGTGGAGCGATGGTTCAGGAGGAGACGGAATCAGGACCGGCCTGCCGTGATGAAGAAATTCCAGGAATCCTGGTAAGAAAAATCAAAATTCCGAATCGTTTAATATCAATGTGTTCCGTGACCCCTTACCAAACCACCACTTGCCGCCCGCGCTATAGCCGGCTTAAATTGCTGGGAGGGCATCCATAGACGTCCTCCCGTTCTCAGGCTGGGGGCGAACAGGCAGCACGCTCTGTGAGACCTGGCTGATCATAGTTCAGGTAAAGGGCCAATTGCAGCACGTCGGCCATTGACAGCTGGTCACAGAAATAAACAGATGCCGGGTATCTTTTTTTTTTTTTCCCCCCTTCATGCTGTCGGAATGAAGGCAAAAAAAAGCTGCAGCTTCTGTTAAAGGGAGGGACATCAGCCACCTTGGCACCCTAATGTGCTGCAAATCAGTTCCTCATCATCAGTGCAACCTATCGGTGCCGCCTCTCCGTGCCGCCTCTCCGTGCCACCTATCGGTGCAGCCTCATCAGTGCCCATCAGTGCAGGAGAAAAATTTGTAAAACAAAATCGGAAAAAACATTTTGTGGTTTTGTTTTGTTTTTTTCACAATTTTCGGTCTTATTTTGTTTAGCAAAAAAAAAAAAAAAAACCCAGAAGTGATTAACCACTTCAATACCGGCCACTTATACACCTCCCTGCCCAGACCAATTTTCAGCTTTCAGCGCTGTTGCCCTTTGAAAATTGCGCAGTCGAGCTACACTGTACCCAAACTTATATAATTTTCTTCCTGCAAATAGAGCTTTCTTTTGGTGGTATTTGATCGCCTCTGGGGTTTTTACTTTCTGCTAAACACATAAAAAAACAAAAGACCGAAAATTTTGAAAAACAAAATTTTTTTGTTGTTTTTTCTGTTACAAAACTTTGTCGATAAGTAAGTTTTCTCCTTCATGGAAAGGCACTGCTAAGGCGGCACTGATGAGGTGGCACCAATGAGGTGGCACTGATGGGTACACATAGGCGGCATGGATGGGCACTGATGGGTGGCATTGTTGGGCACTGATGGCACTGATGTACACTAATGGATGATACTGATGAATGCCAATCAGTTATGCCTATTGTGGGCACTGATTGGCATCCCTCGTGGTCTAGGGTGGCATACCTGATGGTGACATCCCTGGTGGTCCAGTGTGCGTATCCTCGGGGGGGGGGGGGGGCTGCGCAGCACAGACCCCCCCCCCCATCAGAGGAGCAGCCGATAAGCTCTTATGTACTCGCATATAATAGATGCGAGTGAAGAAAAGCCGATCGTCGGAGCTTCCTGTTTTCATCGTGATCAGCCGCGATTGGACACGACTGATCAGAGTTGCGGTGTGTCAGACTGACACACTGCAACAACAATCGCCGCAATGCGCACCCCCGGGGGCCGCAGCGGCTTGATATCCTGCCGACGTCATGTGACGTCCAGTCAGGATATCAAAACCACTTTGCCGCCGTCATTTTTTTTCAGTGGTTAAATCCCACCAAAAGGAAGCTCTATTTGTGTGAAGAAAAATGATAAATTTTGGTACAGCGTTGCATGACCGCGCAATTGTCATTCAAAGTATGGAGGAGCTGAAAGCTGAAAATTGGCCTGGGCAGGAGGGGGTCAAAGTGCCCGGTAAGGAAGTGGTTAAGTGGCCCCCGCTCTTCCATATGTTGAGAACTCCTGCACTAAGGGGTCTACTTGCACAAATGAGCTCAGCATTCTCAGAGCCTTCATGAATAATCGCCATATTAAAGTGGAGGTCCACCCTAAAGTGGAGCTTCCGCTCATTGGAACCCTCCCCCCCCTCCGGCGCCACAATTGGCACCTTTCAGTACAGGTATCTGCACCCACTTCCGGCGTAGATTCTGCAGAAGGTACGCCCCTTTCCACAGAATCTACGCCCCTTTCCGAAGGTCCCCCGCTGCCTGCTGGGAAACACGGATCCCAGAGACAGCGGGGACCATCCTTATTGCGCAGCGCGACTCGCGCATGCGCAGTAGGGAACCGGGAAATGAAGCCGCAAGGCTCCACTTCCTGATTCCCATACCCAAGATGGCGGCGGCAGCACCCGAGAGACGATCGAGAGAACGGCTTCGGGTGCCGACATCGCGGGTGCGCTGGGCGGGTAAGTGTCATTATTTTAAAAGTCAACAGCTGCAGTATTTGTAGCTGCTGGCTTTAAAAAAAAAAAAAAACGGCGGAACTCCCGCTTTAAGGCTCAGTTCACACTGCTACGATGGCAAACGTGTGCGACTTTGCCTGTGGCCCCGCCTTGCGACTTCTTTCCAACTGTGTTGCATTTAGGAGCTTGTCTGTGGGCTGAAATCGCACCCAAGTTGGAGCAAAGTAGTGCAGGAACTGCTTTTTCAAATCAATGCGGCACCGCAAAGTCGGCAGCGCTCCGATTTGAACACGGCCGTTGCCGACAATGGGGTGAGACTTGTCATGCGATTTGACCTGTCGATTCGCATGACAAGTCTCTCCAATGTGAACGAGAGCTAAAGCCCCATACACACCATCAGATTTTCTGCTGATTTTTGTCGTCAGGTTTACCAAAACCATGTAGTAGAAGGGCCTGCCGGATTGCATACAAATTGAAACTCCTAAGATTTGACCTCATATTATATGGTTTTGGTAAATCTGAAGAAAAAAAATCAACAGAAAATCTGATAGTGTGTATGAGGCTTAAGGCTGGGTTCACACTGCTGCGGCTGGGAGAACCAGATGTGATTCGCACCGCACTGCAGTGCAAATCACATCCGATCTCTGTGCGATGTGAGTTCAGCCATACAGACAGTATGGCTGAATTCGCATCGCACCCGCCGCAAACTCGCACAGGACCCTTTTTTTGGTCCACAGCAGAATCGGATCGCATGGGTGTTCACACCATGCGATCCGATTCCTGTCCGAGTTTGCAGATCACACTGCGATATGCGAACTGATCTGGGGGTGTCATTAAGGTTTCACTGACACTCCCAGCAGTCTGCATAGGGCAGTGTGAACTGCCGGTGGGAGGCATGCGATGCGGGAAAACGCAGCGGATTTGCGGCGCTCCCGCATCGCTTCAGTGTGAACCCAGCCTAAGGGACATTTACTAAAATGGGTGCGCGCAGAATCTGGTGCAGATGTGTATGATAGCCAATCGGCTTCTAACTACAGCTTGTTCAATTAAGCTTTGATGATAAATCCTGGGAGAAAAAAAAAATTTAGAGGGTGCAAAAAGGCAAAAATGTGTCCACTTTATTAATATAGTTTACACTGTATATTAATTAGAGGTTCTATTTTTGCGTTTTCCGCCCTCTACATATATGTATTTTTTTTATCATGTATTCCTTTTTACTAATTTTAGGAGCAGCATTTGGTGTCTGTGTGTATATATTTGTATATATGTATACGTGTAAAATATGTGTGTGTATATAATATAATTTTTTTTTTCTGATTTACACTGTGGCGCCGACAATCCCATATTTCCCTTTTTAATATATAAAAAAAAATATATATATATATAATTCATATATTAAAAAGGGAAATATGGGATTGTCAGCGCCACAGTGTAAATCAGAAAAAATATACGTGTGTATATGTGTGTGTAATACATATATATACACACACACATATATTTTTTTCTGATTTACACTGTGGCGCCCACAGTCCAATATTTCCCCTTTTAATAAATGCTGGAAGCTGATTGGTTACTTCTATGCACAGCTGCACCAGATTTGGTATGCTCCAGTTTTAGTAAATCCCCCCTCCCCCACCCCCCCCGGTCTTGTATGTATGTAGATTGAGAAATATGGATTCATGTGGCTGTAATGCGTTTAGTTGTGTATTTCTATGCCGGGCACAGGCTGGTCTGTGAGCCGGAGAGGAGTGCATGGAAATCCTCACTGACACCAAACTATTTGCAGGGCTGAATGTGCGGAGTGGGCGACCACACCCTGCTGGCACAGCCCGGGCCTGTGATTCAGCATCGCTCTCCTGCGACTCGTCATGTGTTGCTGTAAATAGCTCTAAGCCCAGAAAGGAAACTCTATGATTGGCTTCTCCCGTGGGATTTCTACAGACAGCTACATCCTGGGACTCGGCACCAGACCCTTTTTTATTCCTTTCTTGGGTGACGCTGCGGATCGCCCGCATGGAAGGGATTATTTCCAGTGCAGTTTTTAACACGACGTAAAACTTTTGTGAAGTTTTTGTGATAAGGAAACGCTTACAGTGCTGGCAATTTCTCATCATCGCAGGTCTGATCACATGTGATAACCAAATCATTTGTAGATCTTGCAAATATTGGGTCTCCTGCCTGGGGCAGTTGCTTTCCTTTTTTTATTTTTTATTATTAAAGAGAAACTGCAGTCTGCTCACATAATTTGTAATAAGAACATCTTTGCCATTCTGAAGCTTCCCTCCAACCACCTTGCATATTATTTTATATATACTGTGATTCTTTACTTGCCAAATATGCTGCAGAAATTTCCCTCCACTAAGGCTGGCTGCAGCCATGTTAACTGTGGGCAGCTGAAGCTGCTGCCTGTTCACTTCCTGGATTTACACAGAGGCACACATCCAGCTCTGCAAGTTTCATTGGCCCTCTTATGACTCACCCCCCCCCCCCCTTCCTGGCAAACTGTGACTGATAGTCAGCAGCTCTCTGCTCGTGGAGCTGTGAGAACTGAGTGATCGGCACTGCTCGATCGCTCGTTTCTCAGTGTTCGAGGCGTCGGGGAACGGATGCAGCATCGGACTGATGCTGCATCTGCCTAGGTAAGTATGAATGCAAAAAAAAAAAACATACGTCTCTCTTAAATGAAAGCTTTTCTAAAGAAAAACTTTTTTTATATTTGATTTGAATGAGTTTAACCACTTCAGTACCAGGCACTTAGACACCTTCCTGCCCAGCCTAATTTTCAGCTTGTAGTGCTGTAGCAATTTGAATGACAATTGCGCGGTCATACAACACTGTACCCAAACATATTTTGTATCATTTTGTTCCCACAAATATAGCTTTCTTT
The DNA here is from genome assembly GCF_037356315.1 of Lithobates pipiens. Classification (NCBI taxonomy): domain Eukaryota; kingdom Metazoa; phylum Chordata; class Amphibia; order Anura; family Ranidae; genus Lithobates; species Lithobates pipiens. Next base: position 1,650,111 of record NW_027507892.1, on the reverse strand, counting down.
TGGTGGTATTTGATCACCTCTGCGATTTTTGTTTTTTGCGCAACAAATAAAAAAGATCGAAAATTTGGAAAATAAAACAAGTTTTTCTTTGTTTCTGTAAATTTTTTTTGTAAATAAGTAAGTTTTTTTCTTCTTCAATGATGGGCACTGATGAGGTAGCACTGATGGGCACTCATAGGCGGCACTGGTGGGCACTTATGGGTGGCACGGATGGGCGCTGATAGGTGGGCAAGGATGGGCACTGATGGGTGGCACTGATGACACTGGATGGCATTGCTGGGCATCACAGTTTTTATTTTGCTACATGGTGGTTCCAGTCAGTGCCCATTTGTGAGCACTGACTGGCACAGATTGGCCATCATTTGTACATGTGGATGGCCATCCACATGTTGCCCACTTCTCTGGTGATCCACGCGGCTTCCCTGATGGTCCAATGTGGGCATCTGAGGGGGGCTGCGCTGAACAATCAGCGCCAGCCCCCCCTGTCAGGAGAGCCGCTGACCGGCTCTCCTCTGCTTGTCTGTCAGACGCGAGTGAGGAAAAGCCGATCACCGGCTTATACGGTTTACATCGTGATCAGCGGTGATTTGACACGGCTGATCACATGGTAAAGAGCCTCCGCCAGGGGGGTACCATACTGCTTTATATCGGGGGGTACCATACTGCTTTATATCGGGGGGGGTACCATACTGCTTTATATCGGGGGGTACCATACTGCTTTATATCGGGGGGGTACCATACTGCTTTATATCGGGGGGTACCATACTGCTTTATATCGGGGGGTACCATACTGCTTTATATCGGGGGGTACCATACTGCTTTATATCGGGGGGTACCATACTGCTTTATATCGGGGGGTACCATACTGCTTTATATCGGGGGGTACCATACTGCTTTATATCGGAGGGGACCGTACTGCTTTATATCGGAGGGGACCGTACTGCTTTATATCGGAGGGGACCATACTGCTTTATATCGGGGGGTACCATACTGCTTTATATCGGAGGGGACCGTACTGCTTTATATCGGAGGGGACCGTACTGCTTTATATCGGAGGGGACCATACTGCTTTATATCGGAGGGGACCATACTGCTTTATATCGGAGGGGACCATACTGCTTTATATCGGAGGGGACCATACTGCTTTATATCGGAGGGGACCATACTGCTTTATATCGGAGGGGACCATACTGCTTTATATCGGAGGGGACCATACTGCTTTATATCGGAGGGGACCATACTGCTTTATATCGGAGGGGACCGTACTGCTTTATATCGGAGGGGACCGTACTGCTTTATATCGGAGGGGACCGTACTGCTTTATATCGGAGGGGACCGTACTGCTTTATATCGGAGGGGACCGTACTGCTTTATATCGGAGGGGACCGTACTGCTTTATATCGGAGGGGACCGTACTGCTTTATATCGGAGGGGACCGTACTGCTTTATATCGGAGGGGACCGTACTGCTTTATATCGGAGGGGACCGTACTGCTTTATATCGGAGGGGACCGTACTGCTTTATATCGGAGGGGACCGTACTGCTTTATATCGGAGGGGACCGTACTGCTTTATATCGGAGGGGACCGTACTGCTTTATATCGGGGGATATCATACTGCTTTATATCGGGGGGACCATACTGATTTATATCGGGGGGGACCATACCGATTTATATCGAGGGGGACCATACTGCTTTATATCGGGGGGGGGGGGGGACCATACTGCCTTATATCAAAGGGCACCATACTGCTTCATTTAAGTAAGTACCATAAGGCTAAAACAGTAAACTTTTACTGTGGCACTTTTATTTGTGAAGCAGGAAAAATATAAACTGCGGTCTGCCCGTTCCATAGATCCGCAGCCTGCGGAGGGGTCTCGTAGGGAAGTTTTCCATTACGCTAACTGACTTTAAGGGCCTCAGATTTAATGTAGTGTAATTAGAGACAGCATGAGCCCTCTGGGGGCTGTAATTACCGATCACCAGGAGAGCAATCCGATGTAATTTCTCCATGCAATGCTACACTTGCCAAGAGCCACTTTAATCTCCTTCCATAGACAATGGGCACATGGGGGTGACCCCCCGCCCCTTCCCCCCAATCTGCTTGTGTAAGGTTTAATCATGAAATGATTAATATAGGTGGAATGAGAACTCAGCGATGGAAGACATTAAGGACGATGTTGCTGAGTGATCGTAAGACAGGAGACGGCTGTATAGATGATGCAAGATTGGAATGGAGCGTGTAATGATCCTTCCTTCAATAATCTGCGCTTTTCATTCTATACCTTTTGAAATGCTAGACGAGATTGTAGATGATTGACAACTTCATTCCCTCCGCTTTTCATGCACAGCCTCCTGACTCTTTGATATTGGAAGAATTTTAGGGATGCAATATATCAAATTTTTTTTCTTTTCACGACTTTGCCAGGTACACAAGACTGTATTGTACATTGAGATTCACATTATTATTATTATTATTATACAGGATTTATGTGGCGTCGACAGTTTACGCAGCGCTTTACAACATTGGGGCAGACAGTATGCTTATATACAGCTTTAAGCAGTATCTGAGAACACTATTTCACTCATTTTTAATATTCAAAGCAAACTTCCCCCACCCATCCATGTCTCCATGCTTTATTTTGCTGAGAAACTGCTTTCAAAAACACCCCCCCCCCCCCCCTCATTATATTTAGCTGCAGCCATCTTGAGTAAGGGCAGATGATTCTGTTTCAATAGTATTTATTTGTTTTTTACAATAAGATAACGTGCAAAAAGTCTGGGGGCTAGCCTTTGGCAATTGTAACAAGGGTTAGTTTACAAAAATAGGCAAAAAACACGAGATAAACAAAACAACAACAAAAAAACCATCCTTAGAGCGGCTATACCAGCAATAGATAGGCATGGTCCAGAGGCTGTCACGGGCAGAGGGTCCTAGGGAAGTTCTCAACAATAACTGCCTCCCCTTGGGCCCTGCAATATCCATATAATGGTATAGTATACATCCTATATAAGTTCAAATAAGGAGGGTCTAAGTAGAAACCAAGGGGTGGTTGGGTAGGAGAGAGCCGCAGACAGAAAAGGGGTCACTCACCCAGCAGATGGGGGATGTAAAGAAAAGCCAGAGTAGACTACGGGGTAAAGGAGGTAGAGGCCAAGAGATGGGAAAGGGAGGGGAGGAAATAAGGCCTCAGGAGCATTGAGGCCGCCCATCTTAAAGTGGTTACAACCCTTACCGACCAGTTTTCCCTACAGGTAAGCTTATGAGGTTTACCTGTAGGTACTGGAAAGGTTTAGGAGATATTTACCATATATGCTCGGCGCAAGCACAAAGGGCACAATCGTGCCGTTTCTATAGGGCCTGTGCCGTGACCGTAGGCTCCCATGCACATGCGCGAGAGTGACGTCACGCAAGCCCGACCGGTCACAGAGCCGAAGTACGCGGCCCTGGAAAGGAAGAGGGGTGACAATGGATGATTCCACCAGCGGGGGACATCGCAGGCTTCGTTTGTAGGCAAGTGCAACATAATGCATACAAGCCTATTATGCTTTTACTTTGCAGGGGAATAAAGAGGACATAAAACCCATCAGGGTTTACTTCCTCTTTAAGCGGGGCTGGCTTGGGGGAGAGTCGGGAAGGCAAATGACAGCCACGGTTCTCAGTTCTTGAGGAACTTCGCATGGGAGTTGTTGCAAAGGGCGGTTGATGTAGCATTTACTCACTGGAATCCATTTGCCCTTAGCTCAGGCATGCAGGCAGGAGGGTGTGCTTGGCTGAGAAAAAGCCCAGCCTCTCCTCTCCTCCTTCAAATGAAAGAAAAAAAAAAGCCCATGAAGACTCCTGGGATGTACGATATGTATTGGCCTAGGTCAGAAATCAGGAAGCAACTGAAGAAATGTAAAAAGAATACCGGCAACTCGATTGCTTCTTCTTAAATCTTTATTTAGCGTTTTGATGTCGCACCGCTGTTTGTGCTCATTAAGATTTAAGAAGAAGAAATCGAGTTGCCGGCATTCCTTTTGCAATTTTGATGTATGGGACACAATGGCCTGAGCACAGTTATTCAGCTCATCATCCTGTAAACATGCGGTAGAGCTTGGGTGAGTCTTTTTCTACATTAACTGAAAAAATTTGTAAAAAAAAAAAAAAAAAAAATTCAAACAAGTAAATGCAACAGGCTCTGTTCACATTAGAGCGTCTCCAAAATCGCAGGATTTCCAGTGCGACTTTGGAGCGTGATTGAATGCGACCTTTTGGTGCAATTTTGATCTGACTTTATATTCTATGGCTCAAAGTGGCATCAAAAGTCGGGCAGGCACCTTTTCAAAGTCAAACTTGACGTCGCACCAATTTTGCCATTGAAAAGAATAGGGTGCGACTCGTCTTGCGACTTTGCTGAAAGTCACATAAGTGTGAATGGTGCTGAATGCTAGCGGCATAAGGTTTAAAATATTTCATGTGGTTTTTTGTTTTGTTTTTCAATGACAATGGGCCAGACTAGCACTGGAGCCGCGGTCGCTGTCTGACGTTTTAGCATGTTCTGGTAATTATGATGTCATGCTGACCTGGACATTTTATAGATGGGCAGCTCCTATCCTCATATTGATTAGCAGTTCCAAATTAATAACTACTGCAGTAGGGAACGGACACAAAAGATACGCTCCGCATCTTTCCAAATAATTGTTCTGTTTTATTATGACACAATTGAAGGTTTTTATACACATGATTACATAGGTATCACATTAATATTACAATTGTGCTTTTATGGTAACAAGGGGCGTAACATAGGCAGGCTAATTCTAATCAGGACTCAAAAGAATGCAAACATGTACTGAAAACATTATTAGTGTCGTGTGCCCAGTGAGGGCTATGTGCAATACATATAAAATAGAATACAATTATATACAGAACCTACAAATTTCCTTTACAATGCTAACCCACACGCGGTGACCACGTCACCGTCCTGCATAATGTGTATTTTCCCATGTGTTCGTTTTTTATTGTCTCGCTTGTATGGAGTGTGATTTCATTTTCCTGTATTTTTTTCTGAAAAATGTTAGACTTGAAATAAAAAAATTAAATAAATTAAATTCATGTTGATTGCGAGAGTTTAGATCCGCTTTAGTACAAGAGATTGGCTAAATCTGGAAGCACAAGTATAATGGCAGCAATACAGATTTCCCTCTGAACTCACACCGATCTGTTCTCTTTCCAGCTGGAGGTTCGCCTTCTACCTGTGCGCTTTGATTGGAGGAGTCGCCGTCCTGTATGATGTAAGTCACATTTTGTGTCTCATGTTTGCCGCCCTAGACAGTACTTCATTGGTGGGAGACGAAACCTGTATGCAATGATGCGAGGTGGGCAGTGAGAGATTAATATGTCTTCTCTCTGCTGCCTGGCGCACTGCAGACAGAGACCGCAGCGAGTGGCGCCTGGGAACAGGGGGAGGAGGTCTGCTCAATATCGGTAAGTTTCTGACCGATATCGATAATTTGAAAAATGTGACCATCGGCCTCTCCAAAAATCGGTTGTCCATTTTTTTTTTTCTTTTCTTTTTTTTTTTGTAAAGGTGAGGTCACCCTTTAGCCAGTTCCCAACCGGCACACGCCGATGTACGTCGGCAGAATGGCACGGGCAGGCATATTGGCATACATGTACGTCCATTTTTAAATGCTGCCCTGCCATTGCATGGGCGGCATGCTCGCGTGCCGGTTGGGACCCCCGTGAGTCCGGTCGCGGGGACTCGATCGCTGCGGGTTATACCCGCGATCGTCTCACGGGGCGGCTGAATGGGCAGATGCCGTTGTAAACAGCATCTCCCTGTTCTGCCTAGCAACAAGTGATGCTGATCTCTGCTCCATGTGTTTGGAGCAGAGATCAGTGTTCACTGAATGAAAGCCCAGCCCCCCCACAGTTAATAACACGCCCCTAGGAACACTTAACCCCTACACTGCCACCCCTGGTTAACCCCTTCACTGCCAGTGCCATTTACACAGGAATCAATGCATTTGTATAGCATTGATTGCTGTATAAATGACAATGGTCCCAAAAATGTGTCAAAAATGTCCGATGTGTCCGCCGCAATGTCGCAGTCACAATAAAAATTGCTGATCGCCGCCATTACTAGTAAAAAAAAAAAAAAAAATATTAATAAAAAATGCCATAAAACTATCCCCTATTTTGTAAACACTATAACTTTTGCACAAACCAATCAATAATCGCTTATTGCGATTTAATTTAATTTATTTTTTTACCAAAGATATGTAGAAGAATACGTATCGGCCTAAACTGAGGGAAAAAAAAGTTTTTTATATATTTTTGGGGGATATTTATTATAACAAAAAGTAAAAAATATTGAGTTTTTTTCAAAATTGGCGCTTTATTTTTGTTTATAGTGCAAAAAATAAAAACCGCAGAGATGATCAAATACCACCAAAAGAAAGCTCTATTTGTGGGGAAAAAAAGGACGTCAATTTTGTTGGGGAGTCACGTCACATGACCGTGCAATTGTCAGTTAAATCGACGCAGTGCCGAATCGCAAAAAGTGCTCTGGTCTTAAAGCGGAGGTCCACCCTAAAGTGGAGCTTCCGCTCATTGGAACCCTCCCCCCCTCCGGCGCCACAATTGGCACCTTTCAGGGGGGAGAGGGGTGCAGGTACCTGTACAGTACAGGTATCTGCACCCACTTACGGCGTAGATTCTGCAGAAGCTACGCCCCTTTCCGCAGAATCTACGCCCCTTTCCGAAGGTCCCCCGCTGCCTGCTGGGAAACACACAGATCCCAGAGACAGCGGGGACCATCCTTATTGCGCAGTGCGACTCGCGTATATGTGCAGTAGGGAACCGGGAAATGAAGCCGCAAGGCTCCACTTCCTGATTCCCATACCCAAGATGGCGGCGGCAGCACCCGAGAGACGATCGAGAGATCGGCTTTGGGTGCCGACATCGTGGGCGCGCTGGGCAGGTAAGTGTCATTATTTTAAAAGTCAGCAGCTGCAGTATTTGTAGCTGCTGGCTTTAAAAAAAAAAAAAAAAAAAAACGGCGGAACTCCCGCTTTAAGCCAGCAAAATGGTCCGGTCTGAAAGTGGTTAAGCAAAGTAGATTCTGCAGACAGTCTTTGGAGAACAATATTTTAACCACTTAACAACCGCCCATTCCCGATTAACGGCTTCAGGGCGGTTGTTTAACTCTAAGAGGCCGTTAATTAACGGCCTCCCAGAATTCTGCTCTCGCGCGCCCCCTGGGGCGCGCACACGAGAGCATCCGTGACCGCTGGGTCCAGTGGACCCGGCGCATCACGAATCACGGTAAACGGCCGCTCATCGCGGCCGTTTACCACGTGATCGCTCCGTCAAATGACGGAGTGATCACTTGTAAACAAGCCGGCGTCATGTTATGACGCCGGTTCCTCCCTCCCCTCTCTGTACCGATCGGTACAGCGGAGGGGGAAGAGATCGGTGTCAGCAGCGATGTGGGCTGCATCTGCAGTGCCCACATCGCTGCTCACCGAAAATTAACCCCTCAATTCCCTGCAAATACTCTGCATTACTCTGCAATTCCCTGCAAATACTCTGCATTACTCTGCAATTCCCTGCAAATACTCTGCATTACTCTGCAATTCCCTGCAAATACTCTGCATTGCTCTGCAATTCCCTGCAAATACTCTGCATTGCTCTGCAATTCCCTGCAAATACTCTGCATTACTCTGCAATTCCCTGCAAATACTCTGCAATTCCCTGTAAATACTCTGCATTACTCTGCAATTCCCTGCAAATACTCTGCAATGCCCTGCAAATACTCTGCAATGCCCTGCAACACTCTGCATTGCCCTGCAACACTCTGCATTGCCCTGCAACGCTCCGCAATGCCCTGCAACGCTCCGCAATGCCCTGCAACGCTCCGCAATGCCCTGCAACGCTCTGCAATACCCTGCAACACTCTGCAACACCCGCCAATACCCTGCAACACTCTGCAATGCTCTGCAACCCCCGCAACACTCTGCAATGCTCTGCAACCCCCGCCGATACCCTGCAACACTCTGCAATGCTCTGCAACCCCCGCCGATACCCTGCAACACTCTGCAATGCTCTGCAACACCCGCCAATACCCTGCAACACTCTGCAATGCTCTGCAACACCCGCCAATACCCTGCAATGCTCTGCAACGCAGTACTCTGCAACACCATGCTCTGAGATACCCAGCCATAGTCGGTGATACCCTGCAATACCCAGCCATAGACATCTCCCGCCGCCCTCCGCCCTCCGGTGCTTCTACCGAATCGCTAATACGATCAAAGCCAGAATCTTTTTTTTTTTTTTTCAGGCTTCCCAGCTTAGAGGTGAGATGTGGGTCTTATTGACCCCACATCTCACTGTAAAGAGGACCTGTCATGCCATATTCCTATTACAAGGGATGTTTACATTCCTTGTAATAGGAATAAAAGTGATCAAAAAAATTATTTTTGGGGAAAAAAATGTCAAACTAAAATAAATAAAGTAAAATGAACAATAAAAAAAAATGCTTTTTTAAAAGCGCCCCTGTCCCCATGTGCTCGCATGCAGAAGCGAACGCATGCGTAAGTCCCGCCCACATATGAAAACTGTGTTCAAACCACACATGTGAGGTATCGCTGCGAACGTTAGAGCGAGAGAAATAATTCTAGCCCTAGACCTCCTCTGTAACTCAAAACATATAACCAGTAAAAAAAATGTAAATCGTCGGGGATTTTTAAGTAGCGACGTTTGCCGCCATTCCACGAGCGTGTGCAATTTTGAAGAGTGACATATTAGGTATCTATTTACTCAGCGTAACTTCATCTTTCACATTATGCAAAAATTGGGCTAACTTTACTGTGTTTTTTTTTTTTTAAGCACAAAACAGTTTTTCTTCCAAAAAAAAGCATTCGAAAAATTACTGCGCAAATACCGTGCGAGATAAAAAGTTGCAAAGACCACCATTGTATTCTCCAGGGTGTTTGCTAAAAAAAACATATATAATGTTTTGGAGTTCTATGTAATTTTCTAGCAAATAAATGATGATTTTTACATGTAGGAGAGAAATGTCAGAATTGTCCTGGGTGCTCCAGAACACCTGATGGCGCTCCATGCATGTTGGGCCTCTGTATGTGGCCACGCTGTGTAAAAGTCTCACACATGTGGTATCACCATACTCGGGAGTAATAGCAGAATGTGTTTTGGGGTGTAATTTGTGGTATGCATATGCTGTGTGTGAGAAATAACCTGATAATATGACAATTTTGTGAAAAAAAAAAAAAAAAGTAAAAAGAATCTTGATTTTGCAAAGAATTGTGGGAAAAAATGACAACTTCAAAAAACTCATCATGCCTCTTACTAAATACCTTGGAATGTCTTCTTTCCAAAAAGGGGTCATTTGGGGGGTATTTGTACTTTTCTGGCATGTTGGGGTCTCAAGAATTGAAATAGGCCGTCAGTACTTCAGGTGTGATCAATTTTCAGATATTGGCACCATAGCTTGTGGACTCTATAACTTTCACAAAGACCAAATAATATCCACCAATTTGTACTTATTTTTACCAAAGATATGTAGTAGTATAAATTTTGGCCACAATTTATGAAGAAAAAATTACTAATCTGCTAAATTTTCTAACAGAAACAAAGAAAAATTAGTTTTTTTACAGAATTTTCGGTATTTTTTCTTTTATAGCACAAAAAATAAAAAACCCAGCGGTGATTAAATACCACCAAAAGAAAGCTCTATTTGTGTGAAAAAAAGGACAAAAATTTCATATAGGTCCAGTGTTGCATGACTGAGTAATTGTCATTCAAAATGCGAGAGCACCGAAAGCTGAAAATTGGTCTGGTTATTAAGGGTGTTTAAGTGCCCAGTGGTTAAAAGAGCAATAGGATCTGGGACCCAAACAATTTTGTATTGCCCCTGGCAATAACTCTACCTGTATTGAGAGATATTATCTGGACGCTGTGCTAACCGCTTATTTCCATCCTCTTTCTTTTACAGAAACCCTGGTTTTATGACGTGTGGGAAGTGTGGGTAGGCTACCCGAAACAGGTAAGACACTGAAACACCGACACCCTGTCTAGAAGTAAAATGTTGTGCCTGGCAAAGATACCGAACACATTGTATCAAAAGTCTAAAGTTTTGTTAATAAAGGGTATTGATTAAACTTTAGGAGGCTGTGCTTATTGCACCGCAGCCGGTGTGCGCTGGGGGAAACACGGTGCTGATATGCCAATCTCGGCACATCACACTGTGTTTTTACTTCTTTTGTTTTTTTGTAGAACTTTATTGAGATGTCAATATAGTTTTATTCACTGCAGCGGTGTAGTAATGTGGTGGTTTACATCACAACATTCCGCACGAAAAAAAAAGGGACTGCATGTAGTACACGGCATTGCTGTGGTGTGAACTGACAGCATAGTAAACAAGGCATTTTGTGCTGTCTGTGCCGGCCATTCTCAACTAAGGTTCCTTCAGAGGCTGCTAGGGGTTCCTTGGGCTGTGGCTGATTGACCCCCTCCTTGATTGTATGTGTACAATGTTTATATAATGAGAAAACAACACAGGGAGGGCTGTACAGTAACATTGCCGTGCCTGCAGCGGTAAACGCCGCTATTTTTAGCGGCGTTTTACCGTTGGATTTGCAGCGCATTTTGGCCGCTAGCGGGGCGCTTTTACCCCCCGCTAGCGGCCGAGAGAGGGTTAAAACCGCCCGCAATATGCCGCAATAGCGGCATTTTGCTGGCGGTAATGCAGTGCTGCCCCATTGATTTCAATGGGGAGCAGCGGTGGAGGAGCGGTAAACACACCGCTCCAAAGAAGCTGCTGGCAGGACTTTTCCGACGTCCTGCCAGCGCACCACTCCAGTGTGAAAGCCCTCGGGCTTTCACACTGGAATGAATGGAGCAGCAGTTTGAGGGCGGATTGCAGGCGCTATTTCTAACGCTATATCACCTGCAAAACTCCCTCGGTGTGAAAGGGGTCTAACTGATCATTGTGGTAGCCAAAGTGTTCCACTGATGGGGAACCCGTCCTCCCGGTTCCCGATCATTATTACAGGACCCAGAGCTGTCTGTGACAGATCAGTCTCTGTACTGGGAGTGCGCTGTGCAGCGCGCTTTCAGCACAAACACAGTAGTGCGTATATGCGGCCCCAAGGATAAAGACCCCCTTCAGTGAGGTCGTATGTGTGCATACACTCGATAGAAAGGGGTAAAAGCAACTTGACAAGTAAAAACAAGTTTGTAATTGAACTTTGCCTTTTGTGGCATGGGGGATTGTTCATCTCAGTGGTAGATGCGTTTTCATATCGTGAGTCCACGTCAGACAGGCGTTTATAGTTAAGGGCCTAGTAGCCCACGTTTATTAAATGATAAAAACGAAACAAAAGTCCACTCAGGAATCCCACGCGGGGGTTTAAACGTCATTCAGACACAACTGAAAAAATAGCCCACCTGGCTACTCTTCCACAGCACTGCTGCTTTACAGGTAGTGGTCCCTCAAACCACCAGCTCTTCCAGGCCCACAATCTTCGATGCACACACCTTCGGGCTTCACACACAGACACTGACTAGGAGCCACTGCTCCAACCTACCTTCCTTCCCCCTTCTGCTCTCACCAGCCCCTCGTTCATATGGGCTGTGTGCAGCTGTGCACACACCCTGCTTGCCATCCTCAAGACCCGGACACAGGGTTGAAGATCCTGTCCCACCCGTGACTGTCGGGGATCTCCAAACTACAGAATCCCATCCGGGGGGCTGTGTGCAGCTGCTCTCACCAGCCCCTCGAGACGCTCGCTAGGAGCCACGGCTCCAACTCCACCTTCCTTCCCCCTTCTGCTCTCACCAACCCCTCGTTATATGGGCTGTGTGCAGCTGGGCACACACACTGCTTGCTATCCTCAAGACCCGGACACAGATCCCGTCCCACCGGTGACTCTCAGGGATCTCCAAACTACAGAATCCCATCCGGAACTAGCAAAACCTGGAGAAAACACATTTAACCTCTAGACTGTAGTCTTGCAGTCCGCAGATATGCAAACTCTGTGTCTTTTACCTCCAATTTCATAGGGACAGAGCCTCGCTGTCTGCCACACTTTGTACACCTTTGTATAACACCTATATCCCTTATCATCCTAATCCTCCTTAATTAACTCCTTCTCTGTTCAACTATTTTTTCCTGAGGATTTAAATTTTTTTTAAATTTTATTAACCACTTGCCAACCAGCCGCCGCAGTTTCACTGCGGCAGAACGGCACGGCTGGGCGAAACTATGTTCTGTTACATCGCTTCGTCCTGTGGCCACTAGGGGCGCATGTCTCTGCTCACCCCCGGAGCTGATGCGATGACCGCTGGGCTCCCACGATCGCTCGTGACACACCGAGAACAGGGATCTGTATGTGTAAACACTTGATCCCTGTTCTCTGAGGGGAGAAGAGACTGATCGTGTGGTCATACAAAGTATTAACAGCGATCTGTCCTCTCCCCATGACAGTCCCATTCCCCCTTCAGTTAGAACACAGAGAGGGATCACCGTTCCCTCCCCCCCTTGATTGCTCCCTAGAGTTAACCCCTTCCCTGGCAGTGTAATTTATACAGTAATCAGTGCAATTTTATAGCACTGATCGCTGCAGAAATGCCAATGGTCCAAAAAATGTGTCAAAAGTGTCCGATCTGTCCGCCATAATGTCGCAGTCCCGATAAAAATCACCGCCATTACTAGTAAAAAATAATAATAATAATAAAAATGTTATAAATCTATCCCCTATTTTGTAGATGCTATAAATTTTGCGCAAACCAATCAATATACGCTTTTTGCGATATTTATTACCAAAAATATGTAGAAGAATACACATCGGTCTAAACTGAGAAAAAAAAATAGTTAAAAAAAAATGGGGATATTATAGCAAAAAGTACAAAATAGTACGTGTTTTTTTTTTCAAAATTGTCGCTCTTTTTTTTGTTTATAGTACAAAAAATAAAAAAAATGCAGAGGTGATCAAATGCCACCAAAAAAATGCTCTATTTGTGGAGGAAAAAAGGATGTCAATTTTGTTTGGGTGCAGCGCCACGCAATTGTCAATTAAAGCGACGCAGTCCCGAATCGCAAAAAATGGCCTGCTCATTGAGCAGCCAAATCTTCCAGGGCTGAAGCGGTTAACAATTATTATTTAAACATAATTACGTAAATCTTGGTTGCGCTGCCCATATCATATCATAACATATACAGTAGATATCTATCGCAAGATTCAATCAATATTACAAGAGATATATCGGAAATACCTTATTGAAGTGCTACATAAAAAAAATATCAAGTCAACGGTGTAATTTGATTCAGACCCCTTTCACATTGGACCCGCCCGTGCGTTAGCGGTAAAGCGTTGCTTGTTTTAGGGGCGATTTACCCCTGTTTAAGTGTCACTTTTTGGCCGCTAGCAGGGCACTTTTTACCCCAAAAAATCACTTCCGAAACGCTGCCCATTCATTGCAATGGGCAGGGGCATTTTTGGGAGCGCTGTATACAGCGCACCCAAACCACCCCAAGCATGCCGCTTGCAGGACTTTTCCGATCGTCTCGCAAGCGCACCGCCCCTCTGTGAAAAGCAGTCCGGCTTTCACATTCGGGCGGCAGTGGTTAGGCGCTTTACAGGCGCTATTACTAGTGCTAAAACGCCTGAAAATTACCTCCGGTGTGAAACGGGTTAGTTAAGTGACTGACCCCCATTCACGCTGACCGTACGCAAATATGCCGCGCCCACTGGACTGGGCTTTTTTTTCGGTGGCATATTTGTGTACTTCCCTTTGTGCTTGGTGCCCGCCGAGAGCCCCTTTGCCTATTTCTAAAGATTGGGACCTGGAAAGTCTGATTTCTGTTCACCTGATCGCTGCGATAGCCACTGATTGGCCCGCCCCCCTGTTTCCTGTCTCTGTGAATGGACGAGACAGATGCATTGTATCATTCTCTGTCCTTTTGCAGAGATAGAAAAAAAAAAAATAATAATCAAAAATTTAAAAGCAAAATACCTAGATCAACATTTGATCTGGGTCAGCCCCAGGGTTAGTGCTTGAGTCAAGGTCAGGGTCAAAAGTTAGGATCATTATTTATTTTTTTTTGGACAGGATTTTCTTTTTTTCATTAGCGTCAGTGTGTTTTAGGCAGGATAAAAAAAAAAAAAGCAAAATGTGCTCTTACTGTTTTTTGGGCACTACTACGGATACAAACATCAATTAACATACACATATGTGGTATCGCTGCGATCGGCAGGAGCAGGAGAATTTTGGGTCGTTCTTTGGTAGGTTATGGTAGTAGCAAGAAATATACAGTTCCATATTTTTTATTTTTATTTTTTTTGTATTTTTTACTATTTTGGGCCAGTTTTCCTTGGATAATAAAAATCTGAAAATATCCATTACCATTTACCACCAAATGAAAGCCAGATGTGTCCTGAAAAATAAAACGCGGTATAATCCACCTGGATGCACAAAGTAGTTGTTATGGTATTTACAGGTTTAACCACTAGTTGACCAGCCGCCGCAGTTGTACTGTGGCAGCATGGCTCGGCTGCGCGAATCGCCGTTATGCTACGTCAGTAGCATAAACGGCCACTAGGCGGTGCTTGCGCTCGCTCCCCAAGCCGATGCAAGTGCCCGGCGGTCTCGATCGCCGCCGGGCTCCCGCGATCGCTCGGGACACACTGAGAAACGGGAGCTGTGTGTGTAAACACACAGTTTCCAGGTCCCTGAGCAGTGAACTGACAGATCGTCTGTTCATACAGAGTATGAACAGCGATCTGTTAGTTTCCCTGCACAGTCCCCTCCCCCTTCACTTAGAACGCTCCCTAGGATACATATTAGCCCCTTCACTGTCAGTGACATTTTTACAGTAATCAATGCAATTTTAATCGCACTGATCACTGTATTAATGCCAATGGTCCCAAAAAGTCAGAATTATCCGACGTGTCCGCCATAATGTCGCAGTCATGATAAAAATCGCTGTTTACATCGGCATCTCCCCGTGAGACGATCGCGGGTATCCCCATGGCGATTGAGTCCGCGGGACCCGCGACCGGACTCACGGGGGTCCCGACCGGCACGTGAGCGCGCCGCCAGCGGTGCACGCAATGGCAGGGCGGCATATAGAAATGGACGTACCTGTACGCCAATAGGCCTGCCCGTACGTGCGTCGGTCAGGAACTGGTTAAAGGGATATACACATACTATGCTGAGGATCATCACCCTTTCATCCATGGAGGAGAGGATGCATGGAGGATTTTGAGCGCTAGATTTTATTTTTTTTTATTTTTTTTATACTGTTTCTTACCCTTTTTGGCTAAAAAAAAAACATTTGCAAGACAATACTTCTAAAAGAAAGCCTTGTTTGTCCTTAAAATGTTACTAAATCCACGTAGTGGAACAGTAAAATCTTTTCGGATCTGTGGGTGGATGCCATCTGGTCCAGGTGCTTTATCCACCTTTATTCTGTCTTAAATATTTCTGGACCATATCACTTTTGAGCCTTTTGTGTGCCAATACCACTTCCATAATGGACATGAGCTCCCCCATGCTCCTTTGTTTACACAGAGCTGAAGAAAGTATTTTGCCTTCTCTTTATCCCCAGTCACCCACTCTAGATTATTTTGTAAAGGGCCTACATGCTCAGACCTGACCTTTTTCCTATGAATATATTTTAAGAATTTTTTTGGGGTTTGTCCTACTATTTTTTTGCAATCTGTCGTTTGTTTTGAATTTTTGCATTCTTGATTTCCTTTTTACATATTCTGTTATATTCTTTGTAGCATTTAAACGATGATGGTGTTCCTTCATTTTAATATTTTATTTTCTTATTATTTATAGCCTTCTTAACTTTGGCCGTGAACCACATTTGTATTTTATTTATTTTATTTTTAGCCTTTTACACGTCTTGCCCATGGGAATATACTTTTCAGTGAGTTTGCATAGTCTCTTTTTGAAAAATGCCCATTTCTGTTCTGTGTCCATTGTGGGTGTGTATACAGATCCTAAATGACAGCCCAATCCCTCCCTCCTCCCTCCTCCATGCCCAGTAACTAAAAAAGAACACAGTGGATGGGATGTCACATCTTGATTGATGGATGATCCGCCTCCCATAACAGCATGAGGACACAGGCTGTAGTGGAAATCTCCTCCTACCTGAACACTCAGGACTCGGGTGGACCCTGCAGTTTATCACGTGATTATGGTATACAGATCAACCAAAAAGGTATATAGTGGCAGTGTTTTAATGTAAAACGAAGATTTATAAGCTGTGGGCACTGGGGGGGGGGCGCGCGCTCATGAATTATTTTTATATTACTGGGTTTAGTAACACTTTAAAAAAAACAATATATGTATTCCTTAAAAGGGAAGTATGGGGTTAGGGGTTACTGCACATTTATACTTGCCTAGGTGGATCAGTCCGTTGCTGCACCTGTCCCCCACCAACTCGAACGCTGAGAACCGAGTAATCTAATACCGCAGATCACTTGGTTCTCGCAGCTTTCCGAGCGGAGAGCTGCCGACGGTCTCTGCTCTGCCCTCTCCTCGCGCACTGGAGCGCTGGGCTTTGGAGGAGGTGGGAGCGGCCGGCTCAGGATCTCAGCGGCTTGCCCCCCAATCCCCCCCCCCAGATATGTCATTTCTTGCTTGTGTGACTGGCTCACTGAGTTTCCCAGAAGTCTGCACTAAGATGCAAGTCAGATTTTAGGCTTCCTGTGCAAAAATGTAATTTTTGGTGACATGCTCCCAGTGGGAAATTGCATCTAAAGAGATGCAGACCATGCCACTTTCCTCATTAGAACCCTGCAAGTGCAGCAGCTGATTTATAATTATAAAATGACTCCCATTCACGTTCATTTTGTACACGTACACAAAGAAACAAACAGCTATTTCTTCAGAGCAAAAACAGGTAGGAATCTGCAACAAAGTTTGTTCAACTCCTTGCAGTGTGGCTCACCCAGATGGGAATGATTTTTTTTCCCCCCAACAAAAGTGGAGTTACTCTTTAAGTAATGATGACATTTTTACAGAACAAACAGGTCAGAGAAGAAAATCTAAATATTACTCTGGTCCTTACAGGTGCAAGAAGTGAAGTGGTTAAATTGAAGATTGAAACCGTTTTATTCCTTCCTACTTTATCCAAAACGATTAGCTCGACATACACTTTTCCTTTCTTGTAGTTTTTTTTTTATATATATATATTTTTATTTAAAGCGGAGTTCCACCCATTTAAAAGTCAGCAGCTGCAAAAAGTGTAGCTGCTGACTTTTAATAATCGGACACTCACCTGTCCCATGGTCCAGCAATGCGGGCGCCTGCAGACTCGCTCCCCTGGGCGGTGCTAGCATTGTAACTGTAAGCACCAGGCACGCACTACGCATGCGCAAGCCACTCTGCGTGTTGTGAATGGCCGGGCAATTGTGGCATGTCGGGGGGGTCACAGCACGTAAAGCGGAAGCTCCATTTTTGGAGGGAACTCTGTTTTAAAGTGGTTGTAAAGGGAAAACATAAAAAACACAAACATGTCAATACTTACCTTCTCTGTGCTATAGAATTGCACAGCATGGGCCCAATCCATCTCTTCTCGGGTCCCCCATCCATCTCTTCTCGGGTCCCCCATCAGTGGTCCTGACTCCTCCTCTCTTGCTGGTGTCCCCAATAGAAAACCGATTCCTGTGGGGGTCACTCGTGCGGGCTTGCTCCCAAGCAACACTGCTGTGTCTTTCGACACAGACAGCATGATTCGGCCCTGCCCCCGCTCCCTCGTCACTGGAGTTGATTGACAGAAGTAGGAGCCACTGGCTTCTGCTGCTATTGATTTGCCCAGGGAGGAGGGACAAAGCCAGGAGAGCCACAGCTAGGTCGTGATTGGGTTTAGGTAAGCATAAGAGGGGTGAGGAGGTGAGTCTGTGACACAGAACGTTTTTTTTTTTTGTTTTTTAACCTTAAAGTGGTACTAAACCCACAACAGTAAAATCAGTCTATATATGCAGTAAAGCATGCTTTTTATACTCACTGTGGAACCTAAGGGGTTAATCCTCTGCATTGTGTAAAAAGACATTGATCCTGTCTTTTGATCCCCCCCCCCCCCCCCTCTTCCATAGTCCCCAAACCATCTCCTGATAGTACAGAGCCTTGGAGGCACTCTGCACATGCTCAGTTTGGTGTGTAGTGCTAGAGCTAGAGTTTTTATTTCCTTGGGAGAGTGTATTGAATCAGCACAGGGCCAATCAGCACCGTCCAGACAAAGGGTCAGGGGTCCTAGGGGTCCTGCATTCTCATAGGACACGCGGAGGAGATCCTACAAGCTTTAACCAGACACTGATAGAAGTCACAAGACTGCTATATACTGCTGATGAGAAAAGGTATTTATCAGTTTATATTTACTAAAATAATTACATTTCCATGTTCTGTGTACTGTGGGAGACCAGATATAGTGAATGCAGGGTCCTGGGTGTAGTAACCCTTTAATGCATAGAATGTATTAAGGTTAAAAAAAAAAAAACGCTGTAAGGTTGTATTCTCCGATTTTTTTTATTTATTTTTTTCTTTTCTTTCGTAATGAAATTCCCTTTCAGTACAGACACTTTCTTCTTTGGTATGTCCCAGTTTGTTGTAATTCTAATAGGGTGGTTCAACCTTATGTGCAAATTGGCTTCTCAAGTGTGTGCGTGACATGTTTGCGTAGATGATTTTGTTTGACACGTATTATTTACCTATGTCTTTTGCTTTTGGCAGGAAGTGCTGTCATCCCAGTACTGGTACTATGTGTTAGAGCTGAGCTTTTATTGGTCCCTGCTGTTCAGCGTCGCCTTTGATGTCAGAAGAAAGGTGAGACAATATTTCCATTCTAAATACTGTTCTCCTGTTTTAAATGTTTCTGTGGCTTTAGTATTGCACTAAACAGTCATCCGATCAGCTACTACAATTCCAGCATATAGCATAGTAAATGTTTCCATCCTCCTATCCAGCAACTTGTGGAGGCAGACAGAAAATCAAAATGCGACCAGAGACTCCGAATGTAAATCCTGCAATGCTCCTTCTTGTACGCTGGAGGAAATTGGAAGCTTTTCTTTTTTGACCTTGCTTAAAATTCAGACTGGCTAATGATATAGATATAAAATATATATAAAATATATATATCAAATATATGAGAGAGATTCTCTCTCTCTCTCTCTCTCTCTCTCTCTCTCTCTCTCTCTCTCTCTCTCTCTCTCTCTCTCTCTCTCTCTCTCTCTCTCTCTCTCTCTCTCTCTCTCTCTCTCTCTCTCTCTCTCTCTCTCTCTCTCTCTCTCTCTCTCTCTCTCTCTCTCTCTCTCTCTCTCTATATATATATATATATATATATATATATATATATATATATATATATATATATATATATATATATATATATTATAATATAATAAGCTCCTGAATCCGCGTACATATGATCAAACAATCTGGTGGACTAAGAAAGAAATATGTCCACCGGACTCGCATTTCGGCGGACAATACGGCCATGTGTTTGCTAGTCCAGCAGACAATACGGCCATGTGTGTGCTAGTCCAGCGGACAATACGGCCGTGTGTGTGCTAGTCTGCCGTACTTTTGAAATGAATGGACTTTTCCCACCCGGAGAAAGGTCCGCTCGTTTTGAGCTCGGCTCCAGGTAGCTGGGACCAGCGAAGGAGGCGTCGCTGGCCCCGTAACCTTGTATGGAGTTAAAGGGGAAGCCCTACGCGGAAAAAAAACGGCGTGGGGGTCCCCCTCTAGGTCCATATCAGACCCTTATCTGAGCACGCTACCCTGGCCGGCCAGAAAAGGGGGTGGGGATGAGCGATCGCTCCTCCTGAGCCATACCAGGCCACGTGCCCTCAACATGGGGGGGTGCTTTGGGGAAGTCCCTGTGTGGGCGAGTCCGTTCATTTCAAAAGTCCGGCAGATAGTCCGGCGGTATGGCGGATAGTACGGCGGACTAAGTCCGCCGCAAAAGTACCGTGTGTGGGCAGGTAGCTCATTCGGAAAGTCCGGTGGACAGTACGGCGGTTTGTCCACCAGACTAAGTCCGCCGGATAGTCTGATACGTGTGTACGCGGCACAAAGCTTCCCACCAACGACTTTGCATATTATTATATATATATATATATATATATATATATATATATATTACACTGTGATTCTGTACTTGCCAAATATGCTTCAGAAATCTCCCTCCACTGAGTCTGGCTGCATCCACTGTGGGCAGCTGAAGCTGCTTTCTGTTTTCCTGGATTTACGCACACACAGAGGCACACCTCCAGCTCCACAGCTCTCATTGGCCCTCTTGTGACTCATCCCCCCTCCCTTCCTGGCAAACTCTCACAAGAGTGAGCGAGAGAGCTGTGCATGATGTCATAAGCCTAGGCTAATGACCAGACAAGAAACAGGAAGTTGGTTGTATAAGGTATTTACTGGCAGATAAAAAATGTTTTACTATCCAAAGTTAAAACAACAACAAGGGCAGAAGATTTAATAGATGGACAGATGAAGTTCTGCTTTAAGTCATCCCTTGTTGGCAGTTAAATCCACATAAGAAAGTTCTTCAATCTGAGGCATAGCCTGTAATTGCCCATTAGGAGAGCCACCAGCTTGATCATTCACTGGAAGACTGTCAGGGAAAGGTGCCCATGTCATCACCGTGCCCTTTTTTGTGCCGTTCATAGCATGGCACCTTTGAGTCATCCCAGTTAGCAATAAAATCCTCATAGAAAAGTTCTTCAAACTGTGTGAAGTATAGCTTGTAGTGCAGGGATGTGCAATTAGCGGAACTCCAGCTGTTGCAGAACTACAAGTCCCATAAGGCATAGCAAGACTCTGACAGCCGCGAGCATGACACCCAGAGGCAGAGGCATGATGGGACCTGTCGTTTTGTAACAGCTGGAGGTCCGCTAATTGCATATCCCTGTTGTAGTGAAACCTTAGATTATGAGCATAATCCGTTCCAGGAGAATGCTTGTACTCCAAAGCACTCGCATTTCAAAGTGAGTTTCCCCATAGAAGTCAATGGAAACAAAGATCATTCATTCTGCATTGACTTCTATTGCATGCAATGCTGCATGTGGCCAGAGGTGGGGGGAAGCACTGGAGAGCCTCGGAAATACCCGGGGACAGCTCGGATGAACTCAGGCTCGGAAACACTCGGGAAAGGCGTTTTTCCCAGTGTTTCCTAGTATTTCCGAACGGCTCCGAACCGTTCCGAGTGTCACCAGCGCCCCTCACCTCTGGCCAAATGCGGTACTGCACACCCCATTAGCTTGAACTCATTTTACGAGACAACACTCGCAAACTGAGTCAGGATTTTTTTTTTAAACTGTTGCTTGTCTTTCAAAACGCTCATTAACCGCGTTACTCGTTAACCAAGGTTCCACTATAATTGCCTAATAGGGGAGCCACCAGCTTAATTAAAGACAGTTCCAAGTACTATCCTAACGCTCAAATGGAGCTCAAAGAATTAGAACCTGTCCATTTTCTGTTGAAGTGATTTCCCTTCCTATGTGGGCTCCTGGACAGGTAGTGAAGAGCGTCCTCTAGTGGTGACACAGACAGACATAAGATCATTGTTATGTAGAGCAGGAAAGAGTTGAAAAACATCTTTTATTTTTTATTTTTTCAAAAATCTGTGAGATTCTCCCTCGCCTCTGTGACAAGTAATAAAAGTACAAACAAATGGCAACTGCCCCTACCTATAACTGGCCTTTGCAGAAAGGAGAACATGGAAGGGGCGACGTCTGTCAAACAAAGATTCCCAGCTCACGTGCCAGCCTGCAAAAAAACCGAACGGACCCCCCCCCCCCCCAGTGCACTGCGGTGCCGTGATGTGGCCGCTGTCACTTACGCATCTATTTGCAAGTGTGTGCTAAACTAAACCCCCTGTTTTAATGTGAACTGTTAGACGGGATCCATTTGATTCTGTTTCAGGCTGGCTGGTAAGTGAGCTAGGAATATTTTATTTGTTTTTTTAACAAGTAATGAAAGCCTGACGGAGGTTCTAACCTTTCCCCCCCCACATAAACATGTTTGTTTTCTGGTGCTCCTGTCTTTAAATGGAGACACAACCCAAATTAGAATGCAAAACTTTGTAAAAACTGTTTCACTTTAAAATAAATCCACAGCTTAGCGTTATTTTGTTATTGCAGGACTTCAATGTACAAGTTGTTCATCACTGTGCAACCATCTTTTTGCTGAACTTTTCCTGGAGCGTCAAGTATATCCGAATGGGAACGCTGACTATGTTGGTGCATGATGTTTCCGACGTCTTGTTGGAGGTACAGTAGAAAATGGCACTTAAAGAGAAATTAAAGGATTTTTTTTAAAGTAACAAACATGTTATACTTACCTTACTTGCAGTGGTCTTGCACAGAGCGGCCCCGATCCTCCTCTTCCTGGGCCCCTTGCTGCCACTCTTTGCCCCTCCCTCCTGCCGAGTGTCCCTATAGCAAGCAGCTTGCAATGGGGGCACCCAATCAGGCTTGCTCACAAGCCACGGCTCTGCATATTCATTTACACACACAGCCCGCAGCTTGGCCCCACCCCATTTCTCCTTATTGGCTCCCTCAGTGGACTTTAAATAAAAGTATATTACAATCAGTATAAATAAGGGACATGAGAAGCCTTAAAACTTTGGGGTGTCCAAATGCAATCCAAAGGGGGGGGGGGGGGGGGGGTGTTAACAAAGCATACAAATACCAACAAGCCCATGAAAACAGAAAACTGGGGGCTCCCTACGTCCAACGCTGGCATCAGATGTGGCTGAGATGTCCACCTGCTAGAACTTAGAGAATGTAGAAACAGAAGACCAGGTGGCAGCCTTGCATATCTGAGAAACAGTTGCTTGAATCCGTAAAGGCCCAAGAAAGACTCACAGGTCTAGTAGACTGCACCTCGATGGAGTAAAACCTGATCCTTAAGACTAGGGTTGCACCGATACGGATGCTAGTATCCGTATCGGTGCCAATACCGAGCATTTGCACAAGTACTTGAAAATGCTGTGATGCCTAATCTGATACATGGGCAGTCATGTGATGGGGCCCGTTATAAGCACCGATCTCCCTGTATAGATTTCAATAAAGCAGCTGAAAGCTGTAGGAGAGAGAGGACGTGAAAAGGCTGTCAGCTGCTTTATTGAAAGCCTTACGGGTAGATCGGTGCTTGTAACGGCCCCCACCACCGCACCGATCACCCCCCACTGTCTCCTGACTCCTCCTCAGTTTCCTCCTCCTTGCTCCTAAGGTGCCCCACCATGTCCTCCTCTGCTCCCCCTCTTTGTCCTTCTCTGTTCATTCTCCGCTCCCCCTCCATGTTCTTTTTTCAGCTCCCCCTCCGTGTCCTTCTCCGCTCCCCCTCCGTGTCCTTCTCCGCTCCCCCTCCGTGTCCTTCTCCGCTCCCCCTCCGTGTCCTTCTCCGCTCCCCCTCCGTGTCCTTCTCCGCTCCCCCTCCGTGTCCTTCTCCGCTCCCCCTCCTTTTCTTTCTCTGCTCCCCCTCCGTGTCCTTCTCCGCTCCCCCTCCGTGTCCTTCTCCGCTCCCCCTCCGTGTCCTTCTCCGCTCCCCCTCCGTGTCCTTCTCCGCTCCCCCTCCGTGTCCTTCTCCGCTCCCCCTCCGTGTCCTTCTCCGCTCCCCCTCCGTGTCCTTCTCCGCTCCCCCTCCGTGTCCTTCTCCGCTCCCCCTCCGTGTCCTTCTCCGCTCCCCCTTCGTGTCCTTCTCCGCTCCCCCTCCGTGTCCTTCTCCGCTCCCCCTCCGTGTCCTTCTCCGCTCCTCCTCCGTGTCCTTCTCCGCGTCCCCCTCCTTGTCTTCCTCCGCGTCCCCCTCCTTGTCTTCCTCCGCGTCCCCCTCCTTGTCTTCCTCCGCGTCCCCCTCCTTGTCTTCCTCCGCGTCCCCCTCCTTGTCTTCCTCCGCGTCCCCCTCCTTGTCTTCCTCCGCGTCCCCCTCCTTGTCTTCCTCCGCGTCCCCCTCCTTGTCTTCCTCCGCGTCCCCTTCCTTGTCTTCCTCCGCGTCCCCTTCCTCGTCTTCCTCCGCGTCCCCTTCCTCGTCTTCCTCCGCGTCCCCTTCCTCGTCTTCCTCCGCGTCCCCTTCCTCGTCTTCCTCCGCGTCCCCTTCCTCGTCTTCCTCCGCGTCCCCTTCCTCGTCTTCCTCCGCGTCCCCTTCCTCGTCTTCCTCCGCGTCCCCTTCCTCGTCTTCCTCCGCCGTCCCCTTCCTCGTCTTCCTCCGCGTCCCCTTCCTCGTCTTCCTCCGCGTCCCCTTCCTCGTCTTCCTCCGCGTCCCCTTCCTCGTCTTCCTCCGCGTCCCCTTCCTCGTCTTCCTCCGCGTCCCCTTCCTCGTCTTCCTCCGCGTCCCCTTCCTCGTCTTCCTCCGCGTCCCCTTCCTCGTCTTCCTCCGCGTCCCCTTCCTTGTCCTCCTCCGCTCCACAGCCCCCTTCCTAGAGATCTGTCAGGATGGAGAGAGGAGGAAGGAGCCACTAAATATGTAATTAACCGGCTCCTTCCTTTTCTGTATGTCCATTCATAACGGAGCAGAGAAAACTATTTACGATGCTTCCGTTTATAAATGTAGAGAAGCCTCTGTCTCCTCTCCATTCATCTTCCGTGCAGCTGAGGCTACAGAGAAAGAGACCGAGGAATCTTTGTCCTTCGTCCCTTTCTCTGTCTCAAAGGGGAGATTTCAGAGGTCTATTTAGACCCCTGGCATCTTACATAAGCCCCCCAAACAGGGTTGATAAAAATAAAGGAAAAATTGTAATAAATATTTTGAAGTAAAATTGTAAAAATAATAAAAAATAAACAAAAAAAACTGACAATACCGCCCCCCGCCCCCCAAACAAAGAAAGCATTGTAAAAAAAATATATATATATAAATTGTAAAAAAAAATAATAATAATAAAATAAACTACTGACACAGTCCACACCTCATCAGTGCCTCCTATCAGTGCCCATCAGTGCTACTGTCACATGACATTTAAAAAAAAGTATCGGTGTCAGCGAGTACTTGGGAAAAAAAAGTATCGGTACTTGTACTCGGCCTTAAAGTGGTATTGGTGCAACCCTACTTGAGACAATAAGCTTGAATGATGGTCTGCTTGAGCCACCTAGAGATGGTATAAGCCAGGGTACCCTTCCAGTCCATTCAAGGTGACTGAATTGAGCTGGAACCAGAGAGGGACAGAAGAATAACAGACGCTACCTTAGGCAAGAGGAAAATCCTGGTCAACACCATCTGTGCAAGACCAGAAAGGGTTCCTTGCAGGATGAAGCTGCCAGGTCTGACACTTGCCTTGCAGAGGTGACGACTACCACCATGTGAGACTAGAAAGAGGAAATTTTGTAATGGTTTCTAATGGCAGCTTCTGAAGCATAAAGGGAACCAGATACAGTGCCTTGAAAAAGTATTCATACCCCTTTAAATTTTCCACATTTTGTCCTGTTGTCAACATAAAGGTTTTTTTGGGGGGATTTTATGTGATAGAACAACACAAAGTGACACACAACTGTGAAGTGGAAGGAAAACGATAAATGATTTTACATTTTTTTTTTTTTTTTTAATAAATAAATATGTGAAAAATGTGAGGCATGCATTTGTATTCAGCCCTCTTTAGGCCTCTTTCACACGAGACGGACTCCGCTTCCACGGAGTCCGCCTCTGTCTGTCAGCTCAGCGAGAGATCTCTCCATTGATCTCCGCTGAGCCGGTGGATGACGGGTCCCTCTCTGCTCACTGAGCGGGGGAGGGGCTTGTCCAGCACCGCTGGTCTCTATGGAGAGATCGGATGAAAACGGACAGCATGTCCCTTTTCATCAGATCTCACCCGATCCGCCAGCGACGGATCTGGACGTAGGGCCATCCGTCTGCTTTTAGCGGATCAGACCTCAGCGGACATGTCTCCGCTGACATCCGTCGCTCCGTAGATCGGCATGGAGCGCCCGTTCAGGTCTGCCGTCAAAACGGACAGGCAGACCTGAATGGTCCGTCAGTGTGAAAGGGGCCTAATTCTGATACCCCTATCTAAAATCTAGTGGAACCAATTGCCTTCAGAAGTCACCTAATTAGTAAACCGAGTCCACCTGTGTGTACTCTTTCTGAGATTTGTTGTTTACAAGTCAAAAACTGTTTTGGTTTTTTTGCTAGAAAATTACTTAGAACCCCCAAACTTTATATATATATATATATATATATATATATATATATATATATATATATTTTTTTTTTTTTTTTAACACCCTAGAGAATAAAATGGTGGTCGTTGCAATACTTTGTCACACCGTATTTGCGCAGCTGTCTTACAAGCGCACTTTTTTTGTAAAAAGTACAATTTGAGTTAAAAAATAAGACAACAGTTTATAGCCCAGTTTTTTTTTATATTGTGAAAAGATAATGTTACGTCGAGTAAATTGATACCCAACATGTTGCTCATCAAAATTGCGCCCGCTCGTGGAATGGCGACAAACTTTTACCCTTAAAAAATCTCCATAGGCGACGTTTAAAAAATTCTACAGGTTGCATGTTTAGAGGAGGTCTAGGGCTAGAAATATTGCTCTTGCTCTACCGATCGCGGCAAAACCTCACATGTTTTCATATGCGGGCGCTGCTCACGTATGCGGTCGTTTCTGCATGTGAGCTGTGTGGGACAGGGCACGTTTAAAATATATATATATATATATATATATATATATATATATATATATATATATATATATATAATTTTTTTTTTTTTTTTTTTTTTTTTTCTTATTTTATCATTTTATTTTTTTATACTGTTCTTTAAAAAAAAAAAAAAAAAAATGTCACTTTTATTCCTATTACAAGGAACGTAAACATCCCTTGTAATAGAAAAAAACATGACAGGTCCTCTTAAATATGAGATGTGGGGTCAAAAAGACCTCAGATCTCATATTTATACTAAGATGCAATAAAAAAATTTTTATTTTTTTTTTCAAGATGTCATTTAAAAAAAAAAAAAAGGCCCTTTAAGAGCAATGGCGGAAGTGACGTTTTGCATCTGGAACACAGTGCGTTATACTGTATGAAGTCTCAGCTACATACAGTTTATACCGCACAACCAGCAGCCTCACAGGTTAGTGAAGGACATAGTTGGTTTGTGCCAAGCTGAAGTGTGTGGAAAGATGGAGTTCTTCTTTAACCACTACAATACAGGGCACTTTCGCCCCCTTCCTTCCCAGCCCAATTTTCAGCTTTCATCGCTGTAGCGCTTTCAGTGACAATTGCGCGGTCATGCTACACTGTACCCAAATGAAATTTTTATCATTTTGTTCGCACAAGTAGAGCTTTATTTTGGTGTTATTTATTCACGACTCCGTTTTTTATTTTTTGCGATATAAGCGCAAAAAAAGCGGAAATTTGGAAAAAAAACAATATTTTCTTTTTTCTATTTTAAAAGAAATCCAATAAAATCAAATTTTGTCATAAATTTAAGCCAAAATGTATTCTGCTACATGTTTTTGGTAAAAAAAATTCAGTTAAGTGTATAATAATTGGTTTGTGTGATCCCGGACATATGTATGCAAATGATCATGTACATATGTGTGCAGGTGATCACGTACATATGTGTGCAGATAATCATTGGGACATGTGATTTTAGTGGGACATATGTGGGGGACATGTTTTTATTAGGGACATGTGTTTTTATTATTTGGGGACATGTATGTTTTGGGGACATATGTGGGGACTGTGTTTATACTGTGTGGTGTGTTTACACTAGACTGGTGATCGGTGAGTAAAAAGTTGTAAAAAACAGCTCATACTCACTGATCACCAGCCGGCTGCAGCGATCTGCTCTCCTCTCCTCAGCGATGACTTCTGTGTGAGGAGAGGAGGAGACGATTGCCTATCAACCGGCTGTTTACATCACATGACGGCCGTGATTGGACACGGCCGTCATGTGATCAGGAGGGCCAATCACAGAGCCCTCCTCCCGATCTGAGATGCGCCGTGTCCGGGTGACACGAGCACATCGGGATTGCGCCGCTGCGCGGGCACGATCCCGCTCCTTCTGAAGGACGTTCCTGAATGTCCTTTCAGAAGTAGACGGCTCCCACCCGGCCGTATATGTGCATTGGCCGGGTGGGAAGTGGTTAAAGTGAAACTAAAGCATCAATTTAAAAAAATCTGCAAGCAGGCAGGCTCTCTACTACAGAATAGGCATGCAAAAGGTCTCTTGTGCAATAAAAATAACCTACCCGCCAGCACGCTTTCATTTATGGAATGTACACTGAGCTGCGCAAGCACAGCTTAGTATACATTTCAGCACTGCGGCTGTGTGCTGGGATGACTGCTGTTCTGCGCATGCGCAGGGGCGATGACATCCTGCGTTGGCCAATAAAGACAGCTACAGCCTGGCACCAAGAGGAAGAAAGACGCCAGCTCCAGAGAGGGGCCGTTGAAGCAGAGGTAAGTGTTGCCGACTTTTAGTTTTGCTTTAAGTGAGTCCAGGGCAAAGTGCCTCAGCTTTGGACCAATAATGCCATGAGCAATCCGCAGGCATAATGACCTAACCTGGAGCACTGCCGACTGCAGGACTGTAACACAGAGAACGCTAATCTAGCCACTCGCCACCAAATCATCTACATGTACGTCATTTGACTTCAAGTGGTTATACCGGGTTGATACCCGCAGCTACAGGCATAATCCCGGTATTGTTTTTGTTTTTTTCAACAGGCGGTTGATTTTCTTGTAAAAGCCATCCTAGCGGCTAATTGGCCACTGGACGGCCTTTACCAGTAGCAGGAGTTTGTCTTTCGTTCCTGCATTAAGTTTCGTTCTATTGCCTTCCGTGAGCACTGACAAAATGGTTTCTGTATCAGTATTACACTTCATGTGTACATTTCCTTTTTTTCTAGGCCGCGAAAATGTGCAGTTATGCTCAGTGGAAGAAGTCATGTAATGTGCTGTTCGGTGTATTCGCCCTGGTGTTCGTGGTCAGCCGACTCATTGTCTTCCCTTTTTGGTAAGTTGGGCAAATAAATACACCATTTTTTTTTTTTTTTAAGCCATTAATGTAAATGATTCAAAAGCTTTAAGCTGAACTCCAGGAAATGAGCACTTTGTGCAACATGCTGAATTATTAGGGGTATAAAAGAGAACTTTGGGATTTAGGAAAAAAAAAAAAAAAGATACTCATCTAGGTGGAAGCAGCATTGGTCTGATGCTACATCTGTCCCCCACTGGCTCTACACTGAGAACTGAGCAATCAAAGACCGGTGATCGCTCAGTTCTCAGCATTCTGTGAGCAGAGGACCAGGGACTGTCTGTTTCTGGCCCTCTGCTTTATTACCCCCCCCCCCCCCCCGTGCTCACTGAGTGGCTGAGCCATCTGACAGTCTAGGGTTCTGGGTGGACTTCTACGAAAAAAAAAAAATTGTCCTAGAATCCACCTTCACCTAAATAAAGTATCAGCCGATTCGTCAAATGAAAAACGGGATGCCTACCGTATAAGCAAAAAGCACCATGTAATAGAAAAATTAGGGACAAGAGAGTCCCATGAAGGGGTGGACTTCTAGCCTGTCGTTTTCACTGAGAGTGGTTGGCCTTTGGGTTGTCCTGTGTTGATGTGTGCCTTTTTTTGCTGCTAGTTACTGATTGACTTGCAGCAGCATTTTGCGATAGAATCACGAGCTTCAGTTGCTGCCCATTATTTAGTGTAGCTGCCAACATCGCAGTAATGAATATAAAATGCTCCTACTTATGATGTTGGCTGCTACAGATCACCAAAGAAAAGGGTGATATTCATTACTGGCACATCTCTGCTACTGAATCAGGTATGTGACTTTGCGGTTCATGAACTCTTTCAAGGCCTAAGCACATTACATTGGCTCTACACACAAAAGAGTAGAAATTAACAGTAATGAAGGACATTCCTCAACTAGTACAGGAGTCCTTGTTTGGCAGAACGTTTTCCTCCAAGACTACAGGTGCACTTTAACCACTTTTCCCACCGTGCTATAGCCAAAAGATGGCTACAGAGCGGTCATCACAGTTCTGGGAGGGTTTCTATTGACGTCCTCCCAGAATCCCACACCCCTGGGGTGCACATCGGTGCACTCTGTGATTACTGTGTCCTTTGGACACCTCTGATCACAGATCAAGGTAAAGGGCCAAGCACAGTGGCCCTTTACCATGTGATCAGCTGTGTCCAATCACAGCTGATCCCATGTAAACAAATGCCACTTATCGGCAGTTCCTTTCCTAGGCGCTGTGACAGTGGGAGGAAAGGAAAGCCAATAACCGACTATCCTGAGGCAGCGCACATTTACACCAATAGTGCAGCATCAGTAAAGCAGAAAAATGATCTATTTGCAAACGTTTTATTAAAGCAGAGTTCTGCCAAAAATATATATTTTTAAGTCAGCAGCTGCAAATAAACGTACCTGTCCAGGGCGCCCGCGATGTCCTCACCCGAAGCCGATCTGGAGGCGCCGCCATCTTCGTAAGGGAATCGGGAAGTGAAGCCTTGCGGCTTCACAGCCTGGTTCCCTGCTGCTCATGCGCGAGTCGTGCTGTGAGTCCTCACTGGTCCCTGCTGTCTTCTGGGACCTGTGTGTCTCCCAGAAGACAGCGGGGGGGGGGGGGCGGAGGAGGGGCTAGACGTGGCATAGATCACCACGGAGCCTGCGGCGATCTATGCCTGCAAGTGGGAGCAAATACCTGGATTATAGAGGTGTATGCTCCCCCCTGAAAGGTGCCAAATGTGATACCGGAGGGGGGGAGGAATCCGATCAGCGGAAGTTCCATCATAAATCATAAAAAATTATTATATACCTCCAAAAGAAAGCTCTGTCTGGCTAAAAAAAAAGCAGGGCATGGGACAGCATTACTGCAGTCTTATCAGCTGAAGCCGATGGGACTCGCACAGGCAAACACTAGAATAATCAGCACAAGTAAATACTATGAAATAAAACAAGTCAGCTATGAACAGGGAAGCAGGGTTACCATAGAAACGTTGGATTGAGAAGGAGGCTTGGTTAACAGTACAGGAAGTGCTCAATGTAAGGGGCGGAAACGCACTCTACTCTGGACTCAGAAAACTGTACTTAAGATGGCGCTGCCTAACCCCTGGAAACAAGTTTTTTAAAGTTTTTTTAAACCGTAAGTAATATGCAATTTGGGCTGGATTGCAGTGGCTATAGTTTGATAATTACTTATTATAATGGACTAAATGAAAAGAAGCATCAGAGTGGGAGAGTTTACTTCCTCTTTAAAGCGGAAGTCCGCCGGGACTCCACGTGTATCCATCTGTAGATCGTCTCTCGGGTGCTGCCGCCGCCATCTTAGGTATGGGAATCAGGAAATGGAGCCTTTCGGCTTCATTTCCCGGTTCCCTACTGCGCATGCGCGAGCCGCGCTGCGCAATAAGGACGGTCCCCGCTGCCTCTGGGATCTGTGTGTTTTCCCAGCAGGCAGCGGGGCACTTGCGGAAAGGGGCGGGCACTTGCGGAAAGGGGCGTAATATACGCCCCTTTCCGCAGAGAGCTATCCCGGAAGTGGGTGCAGATACCTGTACTGTACAGGTATCTGCACCCCCCTCCCCCCTGAAAGGTGCCAATTGTGGCGCCAGAGGGGGGGAGGGTTCCGATGAGCGGAAGGTCCACTTTAGGGTGGACCTCCGCTTTAATGCAGAGAATGCATTTGGGTTAAAAAAAAAAAAGCATTTTGAGCAGTGATATTGTAATGTCCTCCATCATTTTAGCAGTTGTTTAATAAATGACACTCTCCTTATTTTGCAGGATTATTTATGCCACAACGGTCTATCCCTTGTATTACTGCCCACGATTTTTCCTCTACTACTTCTTCAACATGGTCATGTTTGTGCTGCAGTTCCTTCATATATACTGGGCATATCTCATCTTCAAGATGGTGAAAAAGATGCTTTCTGGAAATGTAAGTTTTGCAACAGTCATTTGTAGTTGAGATAAGATGTAGTGAAGTACATAAAATAAAGTCTGCAACAAGCTAGATAAAAGCACCTCATTGAGCATTGTAACGGAAAACTGTAGCAACCTTGAGTTTCCTAGTCAGTTGCTTGAATAGCATAGCAAGCAGCTATTAAATAGGTTTTAAATTATGAAATAGATGTGCAATGCGTGAAATTAATTATTCAACCAAGAACCTTTCAACACAAACCCACCTCCTCCATTTACGCTTTCAGAGTCCATAAACCCTCACGATTTTGTAAGAGTAACATCAGTTAGTTGCAAAACTCGTAATGTGCTATTGCCATGTCCAGGACTAGGCCCTGATACAGCAGTTACAGGGTTGACCTTTGGAGATTTAGGACCCAGCCAAAGTTCTGTAGGATTTTCACCGTCTGTTGCACATTGGCCTTAAGGCCATGATATTCCGGAATGGGAAATCCCCCTTTTTCCCAGGAAAAGCTTTGTGGACCCTTTGGTTCAAGGTGCATGAATGGCATTCTTTGGAGTGACCCTCTATTCCCCTCTGCAGGTTTTATGGTTAAAGGGGTTGTAAAGGTAATTTTTTTATTTTCTACATAGGTTCCTTTAAGCTAGTGCATTGTTGGTTCACTTATCTTTCCCTTCGATTTCCCTTCTAAATGTTTTTTTTTCTTTGTTTTCTTTGTCTGTCTAAATTTCTCACTTCCTGTTTCACCCCAGTAAGCTGTTCAGTAAGCTGTTCTGGCTGACTAACCACCAGCTCGGATGATGGTGAGAAGTTTACTGAGGAGAAACAGGAAGTGAGATATTCAGACAAAGAAAAAAAAACATTTAGAAGGGAAATCAAAGGAAAAGGTAAGTGAACCAACAATGCACTAGCTTAAAGGAACCTATGTAGAAAATAAAAAATTTACCTTTACAACCCCTTTAATGTTCTGAAGCTCAGGGTGATTCGACTTTAGGACTGGACCCTCCTAGTCTGGTCCAGGTCCAATCCAACAATGGCACAGTGGTGGCAAACCAGGAGTCAGGCAGGTCTTCGAGAAGTGGTGCTCATCATGAATTGGACAAAATTTCACTTTCAGCCAAGGTCCGCGGTGCATATTCCAGGAGTGGAAAATTGGTGACTGGGCTTCTTACACCACCAACAGCCCCAGAGAAGTGTTTTTCTTACTCGGTCTCCAGTGGTAGTGGCAAAAAACGACTGCCATTCAGACTCGCCAACAAACTGGACAAAGCCGTGTCCAGTTCCAGGGATCTGTGGGCCATTAGGAGTGGTTGCTGTTGTCATTCTATGGAATCACTTCAGGCAGATTTTTGCTTTCCACCCCCCCCAACCCCCCCCCCCCCCCCCCCCCCCAGCTCCTACCTCATCTGCTTTGGAGAATAAAGAGTGAAGGCATACCAGTGATTCTCATTGAACCGAACTGGCTCAGGAGGGCATGAAACATGGACATAGTCAGGTTCTAACAGATTCTCTGTGGGTCCTATTGGATCTCCTTGACCTTCATTTTCAATGCTGTCCTGCTTCATGTTTGGTGGCTTTTACAGCTTGGCTGTTGAAGCCCAGATCTTGAGGGATAGGGGCCTTTTGGATTTTGTGATTCCAACCTTGCTGAAGGCCAGAAAGCCCTCATCCTATAGGGTTTACCACTGCACATGGAAATAATACTTTGCTTGGTGCGAAAAAGGGAAGTTTCATCCCAGGAAATACTTTATGGCAAGGGTTTAATCCTTCCGTCAGGATTGGATAAGTCCTTGACCCTGAGGACTTTTAAAAGTGAGGCCTTGTGCCTTGACAGTGCTCCTTCAGACACTACTATCTTCCAGTTCCCTGGTTGGGGCTTTTGTACAAGGAGTGACTCGCATTGTACCACCTGTACGCTCTCCTTCGTCTCCGTAGTGTCTAAACCTGGTGTTGTCAGGCCTTCAGCAAGGCACCATTTGAGTTTTTTGGCAAGGTTACCTTGTTTGTGGCAATCACTACAATTAGGAGAATGTTTGCACTCACAGCCTTATCCTCTAACACCCCTTTCACAATGAGGCGCTTTTCAGATGTTTCAGAGCTAAAAATGGCGCCTGAAAAGTGCCTCTCATGTCTCCCCAGTGTGAACGCCCGAGTGCTTTCATACTGGGGCGGTGGGCTTGCGGTACGTTCTGAAAAGTCCTGCAAGCAGCATCTTTGGGGCGGTTTGGGAGCAGTGATAAGCGGTCATTCAGGTGCTACGCTAATAGTTTTTTGAAACTATCGATGCCCCCCCGCTGAGACCACCGTCTATGGAAGGGAATTTCACATCTTTGAGGCTCTTACAGTAAAGAACCCTCTACGTAGTTTAAGGTTAACCGCTTGCCGGCCAGCCGTCGCAGTTGTACTGTGACAACATGGCTCAGCTGCACGAATCGCCGCCATGTTATGTCGGTAACATATTCTGCCCCCTGCTTGCCCACTGAGCCGATGCGAGTGCCGGGCAGTCGTGATCACCACCGGGCTCCCTCGATCGAACTGGAGTTTCTGTGTGTGTAAACGCACAGTTTGCGGTTCTCTGAGGGGAGAACAGACAGGTCACTGTTCATACTCTGTATGAACAGACTATCTCTTCCCCTGCACAGTCCCCTCCCCCCCTTCAGTTAGAACACACACTAGGGAACACAATTAACCCCTTGATCGGCCCCTAGCGTTAACACCTT
The DNA here is from genome assembly GCF_037356315.1 of Lithobates pipiens. Classification (NCBI taxonomy): domain Eukaryota; kingdom Metazoa; phylum Chordata; class Amphibia; order Anura; family Ranidae; genus Lithobates; species Lithobates pipiens. The sequence goes on along the minus strand of NW_027507892.1, from coordinate 1,615,499 downwards.
CACTGCCAGTGCCATTTTTACAGTAATCAATGCATTTTCATAGCACTGATCGCTGTATAAATGCCAATGGTCCAAAAAATGTGTCAAAATTGTCCAACGTGGCTGCTATCGTGTCGCAGCCACATTAAAAAATCGCGGATTGCCACCATTACTAGTAAAAAAATAATAATAAAAATGCTATAAAATTATCCCCTATTTTGTAGATACTATAACTTTTGTGCAAACCAATCAATATACGCTTATTGCAATTTTTTTTACCAAAAATGTGTAGAAGAATACATATCGGCCTAAACTGAGGAAAAAAATAGTTTTTTATATATTTTTGGGGGTTATTTATTATAGCAAAAAAGTAAAAAAATACAGTTTTTTAAAAATTGACGCGCTTTCTTTTTTTTTGTTTTATAGCGCAAAAAATTAAAACCGAGGTGATCAAACACCACCAAAAGAAAGCTCTATTTGTGGGGGGGGGGATGTCAATTTTGTTTGGGTGCAACGTTGCACGACCGCGCAATTGTCAGTTAAAGCGACGCAGTGCCGAATCGCAAAAAATGCTCTGGTCAGGAAAGGGGTAAAATCTTCCGGGACTGAAGCAGTTAAACCTCTTTTCTTCTAATATTAATGAGTGGCCACGTGTCTTGTTAAACTCCCTTCTGCAGAAAAGTTTTCTCCCTATTGTGGGGTCACCAGTACGGTATTTGTATATTGAAATCATATCCCCTCTCAAGCGTCTCTTCTCCAGAGAGAATAAGTTCAGTGATCTCAACCTTTCCTCATAACTAATATCCTCCAGACCCTTTATTAGCTTTGTTGCCCTTCTTTGTACTCGCTCCATTTCCAGTACATCCTTCCTGAGGACTGGTGCCCAGAACTGGACAGCATACTCCAGGTGCGGCCGGACCAGAGTCTTGTAGAAAGGGAATACCATTTGTTCTTCAGGGAATAATACCATTTCTGAAAAAAAAAACGGATTCGATTAGTGAAACATTTCAACTATTTGTAAGAACGGAGGTTCAGGTCCACATCCCAACAGGGGCGGACTGACAACTCATGGGGCCCCCGGGCAATAAGAGAAGGTTATGGGGCCCCTGGGCAATAGAAGAAGGTTATGGGGCCCCTGGGCAATAGAAGAAGGTTATGGGGCCCCTGGGCAATAGAAGAAGGTTATGGGGCCCCCGGGCAATAGGAGAAGGTTATGGGGCCCCCGGGCAATAGGAGAAGGTTATGGGGCCCCCGGGCAATAGGAGAAGGTTATGGGGCTCCCGGGCAATAGGAGGAGGTTATGGGGCCCCCGGGCAATAGGAGGAGGTTATGGGGCCCCCGGGCAATAGGAGAAGGTTATGGGGCCCCCGGGCAATAGGAGAAGGTTATGGGGCCCCCGGGCAATAGGAGAAGGTTATGGGGCCCCCGGGTAATAGGAGAAGATTATGGGGCCACACAGTACACACACAGTACACACACACACACAGTACACACACACACACAGTACACACACACACACAGTACACACACACACACAGTACACACACACACAGTACACACACACACACAGTACACACACACATATACACACACATATACACACACATATACACACACACATATACACACACATATACACACACACATATACACACACACACACATATACACACACACACACATATACACACACTATACACACACTATACACACACACACACATATACACACACTATACACACACACACACACATATACACACACTATACACACACTATACACACACACACTATACACACACACACTATACACACACACACTATACACACACACACTATACACATACACACACTGAAAATGTACTGGAGAGGCAGGGCAGCTATAATCTTGGGATTTTTAAAAAAAACACATATTTTTACATACTGTCCCTGGTTTTATTGAGGCTGGCAACCCTGATTGGGGCCCCTTAGTGGCATGGGGCCCTCGGACAGTGCCCGAGTGCCCGAATGGTCAGTCCGCCCCTGCATCCCAAATACAAAAAAAAAGGAACCCGTTTTTTACAGGTTAGACGACACAATACCATAGTACATGCTTTAGTAGTTTTCTTAGATTTTGGCCAGTTGACAGATAATTTAGCATTTTAAGATGCATTTAATTTCACATTTTATGCTACTCCAATGAACTGGAGTTTTGTTTCCATCTTCGCATTATTCGCTCAATTACAAAAACTTTATATTTTCCATTTCTTTTTTTTCCAGCACATATTGTATGCATTTAAGATGGGAGGAAAGAGGAGAAAAGACACACAATAGTTACAAATACCCTTTAAATTAGCAAGTCGGAAGATAAGCAATACATCTAATCCATTTCAAATCAATTTATGTTAACACCATTCCTTTTGAACAGTGTGACATTTCACTCCGTATGATTAAAGCCATTTTCCACTAATTGCAGGCACTGAAATGGTATATTTAGCCGCTTGCCTTCCCCTCCCCGTTGGGGCCAATTTTCAGCGCCCGATGGAAGAAAGCCCCCCTGCATGTTCAGGCATCCACAGGCTTATCCTGTTGCTCTTTGTGCGTGTGCCAAGTGAGGATTTACAAGCAGAGTTTTGCAGTAAGCCACAAAAGCTCACACAAGCCAGGCAGTGCCTGCAGGAAACTTACAAGCGCACAGACAGGAACAAAGGAATGTTCTGCACTAAGCAGAATGCTTGATGGGAATGTGCTGCTCATGTGCAGAAGCCAAATATTAGAAAACAAAAGTTATTTGTGGTGTGAAATACACGTCGGCTCTCAAAACTAGAACATATAATAAGGTTCGCCCCTAAACTAGGTAAAAAGTAGATTTGATGGCGCTGATGTACTAACACATTGGTATGTTTTCCTGGGATTGAACTTGGGGCTGGCCCCTTCTGCAGGTACAGCTATGTAAAACCTTAACCTCTTGCTTACCGGGGACTTAAACCTCATTTCTGCCCAGGCCAATTTTCAGCTTTCAGCGCTGTCACATTTTTTTTATTTTTGGCGACCACGAAGGGACTCAAACCCTCAATCTGCTGTCACATTTTGAATGACAACTGCGTGGTCATGCTACACTGTACCCATATGACATTTTTATCCTTTTTTTCACACAAATAGAGCTTTTTTTTGGTGGTATTTAATCACTACTGGGGTATTTATTTTTTGCTAAACAAGCAAAAAAAGACCAAAAGTTTTGAGAATTTTTTTTTGGTTTCAATTTTGCAAACCGGTAATTTTACTCCTTCATTGATGTGCGCTGATGAGGCTGCACTGATAGGCGGCACTGATGAGGCGGCACTGGTGAGGCAGCACTAGTGAGGCGGCACTGGTGAGGCAGCACTAGTGAGGCAGCGCTGGTGGGCACTAGTGAGGCAGCGCTGGTGGGCACTAGTGAGGCAGCGCTGGTGGGCACTAGTGAGGCAGCGCTGGTGGGCACTAGTGAGGCAGCGCTGGTGGGCACTAGTGAGGCAGCGCTGACGGGCACTAGTGAGGCAGCGCTGACGGGCACTAGTGAGGCAGCGCTGACGGGCACTAGTGAGGCAGCGCTGACGGGCACTAGTGAGGCAGCGCTGACGGGCACTAGTGAGGCAGCGCTGACGGGCACTAGTGAGGCAGCGCTGACGGGCACTAGTGAGGCAGCACTGACGGGCACTAGTGAGGCGGTACTGGTGGGCACTAGTGAGGCGGTACTGATAGGTGACACTAAAAGGCAGCACCGATGATGAGGCACTGATGGTCTTTTTTTTTTTTTTTTTTTCTCCTTAGGCTTTCTCTGTTTTACATCACATGATCAGCTGTCATTGACTGACAGCTGATCATGTGGTAAAGTGCCGGGATCGGCCCCTTACTCCGATCTGTGATCAGCCAAGTCTCATTGACTCGCCGATCACAGAGCAGGCCATGGCCCCGCAGGGGTTGTGCAGGCAGCTCATGCAGGGGAGGATGTACACGTGAACCCTCCCGGCAATTTAGGCAAAAGACTGCTACAGAGCAGGTGGCAAGAGATAAAAAAATGAGTGTCTATACTATTTTTAAAATCCATTAATACTCTGTCTCACCCTGCTCCGCACATGCTCAGTTGCTCTCCATTTTTAGGGATTGTTGAGTTTGTAGAGGCCGATCTGCTGAGAGCGGAATTAAACCCTCCTATCCTTTACAGCCAAAGAAGCTGCTTCTGTTTGAACTGCAACTGTCATTGTGCTGCACATGTGATCAGTCATGACTCCAGCAAATTGATGGTTTGACAGTTTGGTTGAGAACACAAGTAAATCAAACAGTTGTTTTTTTTGTTTTTTTAAACCGGTTAACCAAAAGTTTTCGTCTCGCTTTATGATTTAATGCTGGGGCTCTGGGCTCCAGCAAGAAGAAATAGGAGAAATGCTGGAGGCAATTTAAAGCACACACTGGTTTGGTAGCATAATTATTAAAGTGGAAGGCCACCCTAAAAATAAAAATAGCATTAATATTCTTAAAAAAAAAAGAAATTTGAATTTTGATTTTTTTTTTAACTTGCAAGGAAACCCCTGTTGCTAGGCAGTCTTCCTAATCTGCCTCTTCCTATTCTGTGGCGCTTCCTCCTCTTTGGCGAGTGGCCCCATTGCCTTCTAGGACATGTGTGTGTGTCCCAGAATACGACTTGCGCAGTAGGAAACGGGCAGTGAAGCCGCAAGGCTTCACTGCCTGTTTCCCTTAGTGAGGATAGTGGTGCCGGGACACGATACGAGAGACGTATCGGCCTTGGGGGGGTGGGGGGAGGGGGGTGACCTCTCGGGCTCCCTGGACAGGTAATTGTCCTTATTAAAAGTCCGCAGCTACAGTGTTTGTAGCTGCTGACTTTTAATTTTTATTTAATTTTTTCAGGTTGGAACATGTTTTTTAAAAACTTTTTTTTTTTTTTTTCATCAAGTTGTTGTTATGGGTAAAGTTCTGCTTTAACCACTTTCCTACCATCCACTTTCACCCCCTTCTTGCCCAGGCCAATTTTTACCTTTCAGTGATGTTGCACTTTGAATGCGCGGTTATGCAACACTGTACCCATATGACTTTTTTTTTTTTCATTTCATCACACAAATAGAGCTTTCCTTTGGTGCTATTTAATCACCACTGAGTTTTTTTATTTTTTGTTAAATAAACAAAAAAAATGCCAAAAATATTGAAAAAAAATAAACTGTTTTTCATAGTTTGTTTATAAAATTTTGCAAACAGTTAATGTTTCTCCTTCACTGATGCGCACTGATGAGGCGGCACTGATAGGCTCTGATAGGCTGCACTGGTGGGCACTGATAGGCTGCTCTGGTGGGCACTGATAGGCTGCTCTGGTGGGCACTGATAGGCTGCTCTGGTGGGCACTGATGGGCTGCTCTGGTGGGCACTGATGGGCTGCTCTGGTGGGCACTGATGGGCTGCTCTGGTGGGCACTGATGGGCTGCTCTGGTGGGCACTGATGGGCTGCTCTGGTGGGCACTGATGGGCTGCTCTGGTGGGCACTGATGGGCTGCTCTGGTGGGCACTGATGGGCTGCTCTGGTGGGCACTGATGGGCTGCTCTGGTGGGCACTGATGGGCTGCTCTGGTGGGCACTGATGGGCTGCTCTGGTGGGCACTGATGAGGTGGCACTGATGGGCTGCTCTGGTGGGCACTGATGAGGTGGCACTGATAGGCTGCTCTGGTGGGCACTGATGAGGCGGCACTGGTCAGTGACACTGATGAGGAGGCACTGATGGGCATGGATTGGCAGCACTGGTGGGTACTGTTGGGGCTGCACCGATACTCAGGACACTGATAATCAGTACCTTGATTATCAGGGTAGATTCACACAAGCTGGTTATTGGCTCTCTTCTCCTCATGCTGTCAGCGGGAGGAAGGGAATGCAGATAACCGGCTTGTATTTTCATCATCGAATAGCTGTATGACAGCTACAGCGAGGCCAGCTAGATCTGGGAGGGCGTCACACGAAGACCTCCCGTGATCACGCCTGCTGCTGCGCGCTCTGTGAATGATATGTCCTTAGGACACAGCTGATCACAGATCGGGTGAAGGGCAAACCACAGTGGCCTTTTACCACGTGATCAGGGCTAAAACCTTTCTCTTCTCCACCTAGACAAATAAGCTTTTAACCCTTGCAGTGTGGGCACTGCAAGGGTTAATATTGAATAAGGGTTAAAATATTGAATTCTGTAAGGTGGGTGGGAGAGGGAGGCAGGAGGAAAATAATGGAGGGACCTAGATGGCAGTGAAGATCTGCTTCATGAGCTGAAGTCTTCATTAGATGCCTGCTATACATATCTGCCTTTGCAGTGAAGTGATATATGATGCCTCTGATATTTTTGCAGGATTCTATTTTGCATGTTGGTGTGATTGTATTTCATACACAAATCTGAAGATTCGGTATATCGGGTAGTACGGCCATCACTCATGCAAATGACTCCTGAAATAAGATTAGTTAGCTGCAAATTCCAAACAGACTGGTAGACTTGCATGAATACGGAGGAGCAGAGCTCATAGAAGTTAACAAGCAAATATGGTTGCCCCATATCTATATATACCACCGATCTGCCATAACATTATTACCACCCACCATAACCCATTGACTCCACTTGACCTCTGAAGGTATGCTGTGGTATGTGGCACCAAGCCGTCATTAGCAGATCCTTTGTGTTATGAGGTGGAGTCTCTATGGATCAGATTTGTTTTTCCAGCACATCCCACAGATGCTTGATTTGGATTGAGATCTGGAAAATTTGGAAGGCCCAAGTAAACCTCTCAAACCCATTGTTTTGTTCCTCAACCACTCTTAAGTATATCAGACCAGGCCACCTTCTTCCATTGCTCCGTTGTCCAGTTCTGATGCTCACGTGCCCATTGTAGGCGCTTTTGGCTGTGGACACGGGTCAACATGGGCATTCTCACCAGTTTGTGGCTACACAACCCCAAACACAGAAAACTGCGATGCTCTGTGTGTTTTGAAACCTTTCTATCAGAACCAGCATTAACTTTTTTTTTTTCAGCAATTTGATCTACAGTAGCTCTTCTATTGGATCGGACTAGACAGGCTGTGAACACATGAGTCTTGGCCGCCCGTGACCCAGTCGCCAGTTGGCCGTTTTTCCTTCCTTGTTTCGCTTTTGGACGGTCCGGACCACTGCAGTCTGGGAACAATCCGATGAGAGCGGTAGTTTTGGAGTTGCTTTGACCCAGTTGTCTAGCCATTACAATTTGGCCCTTGTCATAGTCGCTCAAATCATTACACTTGCCCATTTTTTCTGCTTTTAACACATTCACTTCAGGGACAATATGTTTACTTGCTGCCTGATAAATTCCACCCACTTTCAGGTGACGTTGTAACAAAATAATACAATGTTACGCACTTTACCTGTCAGTGGTCATAATGTTATGGCCGATCGGTGTATACCGTATATACTCGAGTATAAGCCGAGATTTTCAGCCCCTTTTTTTAGGCTAAAAGTGCCCCCCTCGGCTTATACTCGAGTCACCGCCGTCTGCCTACCTGATCTGCGTGTCGTGCAGACAGACGGCGGCCATTCCACTATTCAAAAGCCGCGCCTCCCTGTCTGTGATAGGCGGAACACTCAATTTCCCAGCAGTCAGTGTTCCGCCTATCACGGACATCCGCTCATCCTCATACTACGGACAAGGATGAGAGGATGTCCGTGATAGGCGGAACACTGACTGCTGGGAAATTGAGTGTTCCGCCTATCACAGACAGAGAGGCGCGGCGTTTGAACAGTGGAATGGCCGCCGAATGGTCTGTCACAGACGAGGAGGAGAGGTGCGGCTTTTGAAACCTGGCATGGCCGCCGTATGTTTTTTATACATGCAGATCGGTGCAAAATGGCACACAGAGGCTGCAGAAGGACAAAGAGGCTGCAGATTGGCACAGGTAGGCTGCAATGGACACAGGGATGGACACAGGGAGGTATGCAGCTGCAGATGGGCATTGTTGACCCTTTTAAGCTGTAACAGTAGCTGCTGCATGTCTCACCCTTGGCTTATACACGAGTCAATAAGTTTTCCCAGTTTTTTTGTGGTAAATTAGGGGCCTCGGCTTATATTCGGATCGACCTATACTCGAGTATATACGGTAGTCTCAATACAAACTTTTACACTGAAGCGAGGTTTTTAAAACATTAAAACTCAATAATGAGATCAACAAAGCATGAATGTAATCTGCACTAAATTTTATCTCTGATGGAGACTCTTTACCACGTGATCAGCTGTGTCCAATCATATCTGATCACGATGCTAACAGGAAGAGTCGTGTATCGGCTTTTCCTCACAATGTGCTCTCCTGACGGGGGGGGGGGGGGGTCTGTGCTGATTATCAGTGCCGCCCTCCCCCCGAGGATGCCCACCAGGTATGCCACCCATGGTCACCAGGGATGCCAACCTGTGGCCAAAAATGATGACAGTCAGTGCCCATCAGTAATGCCTGCCAGTGCCTCCTTTACAGTGATGCAAATTAGTTCCACCCATCAGTGTAGCCTTTCAGTGCCACCTATGAGTGCCCATCAGCGCTGCATGTTGGTGCCACCTCATTGGTGCCACCTTATCAGTGCCTGTCAGTGCAGCCTCATCAGTGCCCATCAGTGAAGGAGAAAACTTACTTATTTACACATTTTTATAACATAGAAAAGCCTATTTTGTTTTAAAAAATGTTGGCCTTTTTTAGCAAAAAATAAAAATCCCAGAGGTGATCAAATACCACCAAAAGAAAGCTGCCCGGTGTTGAAATGGTTATATCCAGTTGGGTGTCTGAATAGCTAACCAAGTGTCTGTTCTTTCCGTAGATGTCTGGCGATGATCGCAGCGATAACGAAGAAGACGACAGCGAGGAAAACGAGGACCAGCCATTGACCAATGGGGACGGCAAGAAGCCCATAGTAAATGGCCAACATGATCGTTAATTGCCAAACGTCGCTGTGCGCAGACGTGCAGAGAAAGGGTTAAAGTGAGAACTTGATTATCTGTATCTGCATTTGGTTTTTCCAGACAGACACTAAAGCAGGGGAAGAGGGGCAGGGGGGGCTTGCAGCTGGAGCAGCACTATTCATCGGGAGGTGTAGGGTCCTGATGGGACCAACTGCGTTCCAGAGGCGACACAGCCAAAGTTTCAGTCCCAACCATAAACTAACACAAGAAAAAAAAAAAAAAATAGAATGAAGACCTTGTTCTGCGTGCATGAAGCAGCAAATAAGAAAAAAAAAAGAAAAAAAAATCGTTCGTCCTGCTACAGAGAAAGAAGAACAAATTACGGCCTCCTCTGGAAGTACAAAGGACACTTGAAGAGTGTGTGAGAGGGATGATAACCGAGTTCCTTACTGCTTTCCAGGCTGTTCTGATTACATCTGGTGACAACTAAAGAAGTTTTTGGATTCCTTTTGGGGTTTGGCTCAGAACAAGGTTGTCCCAAAATGCACCAGGGACACGGCGACCGCCACCGCCCCCCCCCCCCCAATAACGAGTCAGTGTTTCCTTCCCCGCCTCAAGGGGTTAACTTCCGCAGCGTTCCGAAAACAAAAACGAAGACACAAACTCCGCCTCCTCCTTGGCTTTATTTATACCACATCCAGGAACACAAGAGGAGCTCTGTATAGAATACACACAAGATTAGCTGTGTGCCTGCTGTGACTTCATCCTGGAGGTGTGTGTGGGTGGGGAGGGGGGGGGCAGCCGCATGACTTTCTGCCAAACTTGCTTCAGAGATGACCACAGAAAGAGCGGGCTGCGGAGCTCACCATTAACACACTTCACACCCCGAGCCTGCTTTCAAATTTTAAAAAAAGCAGCGATTTGCATTTTGGAACCTGCTTCTTACAAAACACGAGAAACTTCCGTAAGCCAAGTGTGCACACTCATAGGAGGTTGTTTTACTAAAGGCAAATAGGCCTGATTCACTTTGCAGGGGAACGTGGTAAAAATCCACTTTGCAGAAATTCCCCAATCACGTAGGAGGAATAAAAAAAAAACATTTTTTTATTTGGTTTTGCTTGCACGTGATTGGATAATGATTAAGTCAGCATAGCTTCCCCGCATTCACTATGTGAATGGGAAATGCCCTTGAAAGTGCAGACTCCCTTGCCTTTAGTAAATCAACCCTTTAGTGTCTCACAGGGACTTTGCAAACCATAATCTCATGCAAGCAACAAAAAAAAAGACAAAATATTAGTATTTTTTTGCTTGCACGTGATTGGATGATGTTCAAGTCAGCACAGCTTCCCAACATTCCCTAACTAATGGAAAATGCCCAAAAAAAAATTCTTTTTTTTTTTTTTTTTTTTTTTATGCAGATGTGTGTTCTGTGCAAAGTGAATTTTCACTAAGCTAAAGGATAATGCCCTCGGAAATTACAGACTCCCATGCCTTTAGTGAATCAACCCTGTAGTGTCTCGCGGGGACTATACAAAGAATACCCAATCTGTCATGCAAGCAAAAATAAAAAGTATTTTTTGGTTGCATATGATTAGATAATGGAAGTCAGTTGATCACTTTGCAAGCGCATTTTCCCTTAGCTTAGTGAATGTGGGGAAGCGCCGACTGCCATCATCCGTTCATATATGCAAGCAAAAATCGTGTTTTTTTTTTTTGTTTTTGTTTTTCCTTCTTTGTATGTTCTTTGCAAAGTGAATTTTCACCACTTTCACTAAGCTAAAGGATGATGCCCTTACAGAGTGCAGACTTCTTTGCCTTTAGTAAATCAACCCCGTCGTGTGTCAAAAAGACTTTGCAAAGAATACCCAATCTCATGCAAGCAAAAATAAAAAATATTAGCATTTTTGCTTGCATATGATTGGATGATGGTAGTCAGGTGATCACTTTGCAAGCATATTTTCCTTTAACTTGGTGAATGTGGGGAAGCTAGCTGTGCTGACTTCCATCATCCATTCAAATGCAAGCAAAAACGTTTATTTTTTTCTTCATTGTATGCAGTTGGGTGTTCTGCGTTCTTTGCAAAGTGTGTTTTCACCATTTTCACTAAGCTAAGGGACGATGCCCTTGCAAAGTGCAGACTCCCTTGCTTTTAGTAAATGAACCCTTTAGTGTCTCACAGGGACTTTGCAATAGTGAATGCGGGGAAGCTTTGCTGACTTCCATCATCCATTCACATGCAAGCAAATATATATATATATATATATATATATATATATATATATATATATATATATATATATATATATATATATATATATATATATATATATATATATATATATATATATATATATATATATTATAATTTTCACCACTTTCACAAAGCAAAAGAACAATGCCCTTGCAAATTGAAGAGCTCCATTTTGCCTTTAGTAAGTCACCCACCCATCGATTTTCATTGCTTGAGCTGGTCTAGGAATCTGGTCCAGGCCCATGTAACCTCCGCCTCAATGGAAACCTGTCATGAGAGTAACAAAGTGCTGACTTCTGAAAATGCTAATGTTACTGGAAGTCATACTGACATTTGTACTCAGATAAGGAGGTCTGACTCCCCCCCCCCACCCCCCGACTTGCAAATCTGCAAATTTTGCTTGAGAGTGTTGACTCCAAAAAGCAAAAAAAAAAAAAGTAATTTGGTTGACACAAGACCTCGTTTACACAGGGGTACCAATGCATGCGAAGGACCAGCTTTGCCCACACGGGATGCACAGGTGTTCCACTCATCCCCGTGTCGGCAGTCCCATTCATCTCTATTGGGATTCAGCAGGCGGCACAGGCACAGCCACTGTCTCCAGTTTGAAAGCCGTGCGAGTGCACATACCCGAGTGCAGACTGTGTGCGTTTTGGAGCCCTGCACATGCACTGCCTTTAGATTGGGAGCAGCCGCATGGGTGTGCAGGCAGCGTGTGTTTAGGACCGTGCACTGCTGTCAGATTGGGTGCAGCCGTGTGGGTGCACAGCCCGGAGCACAGACCATGTGTGTTTGGGGCTGTGCACGGCTGTCAGATTGGGAGCAGCAGCTGTGTCCCTGCAGCCGCAGAATCCCAATAGACATGAATTGGACTGCCTTCACGGAACACACCTGTGCATCCCCATGCAGGCAAACACAGCCCTTGCATGGGTGTAATCTGTAGTATGCCCCATGTGAACGAGGCCTAAAAATCAACCCGTAACTGGTGCACAGTGTGTGTTTGGGGCCATGCACGGCTGTCAGATTGGGAGCAGCGGCTGTGTCTGTGCAGCCGCTGAATCCCAATAGACATGAATGGGACTGCCTGCACGGAACACACCTGTGCATCCCCACGCGAGCAAGCGCGGCCTGCGCACAGGGTGTACGCTGTAGTATTACCCATGTGAATGAGGCCTAAAAGGCAACCCGTAACTGGTGCGCAGCTCTGAGCGCAGACGGTGTGTGTTTTGGGGCCATGCACGGCTGTCAGATTGGGAGCAGTGGCTGTGTCTGTGCAGCGGCTGAATCCCAATAGACATAAATAGGACTGCCTGCACAGAACACACCTGTGCATCCCCATGCGGGCAAGCACGTTCCTCGCGTGGGTGCACTCTGTAGTATGCCCCATGTGAACGAGGCCTAAAAGGCAAAGCCAGGACAGGTCTAGTTTCTTAAGGCAAAGGGCAGTGTGCACATTGTAGTGGGCAGTCATTAGTTATCGGTCAGGTCACTGTACATCACTTCTCTCTGCACCGCCTGTTCCACAGACCCCCCCCCCCCCCTCGTTGGTGCCGAGAGACACCCCGAAATGTCTAATGGGAAAAGACGGCAATGTAAACACGGCTTTATCGCATACATATAACCTAGATGTATTTTCATTTTTAGTTAATTTCTAATACCCCTGAAATCAGTTTCTATATATATATATATATTTTTTTTTTTTCCTTTTGCTAAATGCTGCAACCTAAACCAGCATAATCCAAGCCTGTGCCTTCCCCTTCCGCTGGACCTCCAGATCTTCTTCATTTCATTCAGTGCTGCCTTAATGTACATTGGGCTGCTGGTAAATAAACCTGCAGCCTTTGTATAGGTCATTGGGCCTGCTAAGTGCTCTATGAGGCCGGGTTCATATGTGTCCAGCTGCGATTTGCAGCCCAGGGTGGGGTGCGTTCCGGTTCAGGTGCGAATGCGTTCCGAATTTTTTTTTTTGCCTGAATGCGCACCTGAATCGGATCCAACGCAAAGGACCCTTTTGGAATGCGGACCGCCGCCCCAGACCTGTGAGTCGTTCACACTCGCATGTCATGTGAATTGAATGCGGCGAAACCTACATTCCATTCGCACATATGTGAACCCGGCCTTCAAGTTTTGTTAACCTGTTTGGCTTAAGAGCCAAAAGACTTTATTTTTTTTTTCTATTAATACTTAATAGAGTGGCAATTTGGGTTTATCCCCCCAAAAAAAAAAAAAAAAAAAAAAAAAAAAAAACAACATATAAAGACCAAAGCTTTGTGGATTGGAATAAAAAAAATAACATTTCAGTTCAGTATTGTCTGCTGCAGACTGATTAGGAGATAGCTGTTTTATGTCAGTGCTAAATAGTCTTTTACACACTAATTTTCTATTTGTAATTCTGTCCACTTGTAAATAAAAACGCCAATTGTGTTGAAGCCGCATACAGAACTGTTTTATTTTTTTTAATCTATTTTTTATTAATGTTTTTAATATAAAGTGTCTGACTGTGAAGTATGAGCCATGTGTATGAAATGGTCTTCCTACTGTCAATTCATATAGTCATGGCCAAAAATATTGACGCCCCTGCATTTCTGTTAGACATGTGCACTGCCATTAAAAATGTGTTCCTTTTCGTTTTCGTTTCATTCATTTTTTTGTGTTTTCGTTTTTCGGGTCATTCGTTATGATCGAAATTCAATAATGCAAAAATTCCGAATTCCGGAAATTTGAAAATTCATAGTCGGAAATACGAAAATTCGGAAATTTGAAAATACAAAAATTCACAAATTTGAAAATCCAGAAATTCAAAAATCCGGAAATTAAAAATAACTATGAAATTGTAGGTATTGGAATTTCCTTTCAAATTTGTTTTAAATTAATAATTGCGCTAATATTAACCTACTAATATTGCACAGTGTACCACCAAATTAAGTGAATAATTATGAACAGTGAACCATACAAAATATATGAAATTCCTTCTGTGTAATGGTAACAATGGAGCAAACCTTTGGCCACAAGTAAAAGAATATCGCATTCCACTGTGTACAAACCAAAGTCTCTGCCAATAAATTCACATAAGTGGGACTAGATAATCAAGCCTTAATGAGTCTTCTGAGTAACAGATGGTTCATTCATAGATTGCACTTCTGATTCTCATGCGTGAACTTCCAACTTTCAGCAGGCTTCCATAACATGAAAAATAAGGAACAAACAAGACCACTGCGCAGATAATATAACAAAGTGATCCCTATTTAGTTAAGGTGGACCTCACTCACACTTACCGCAGGATAGATCACATATGAAATGAAATTTGGCTTTCAAATTTGTCCGTTTGTGAACGTTACAAATTTATCCGAAGTTACGAATTATCTGAAAATAACGAATGTCGCGTCTAAACAAATGAAACGAAACAAAATAATAATAAAACGTTTTTTATTATTATTGTGATTTATTATTAATTCATTACGTTCCTTTCATTTAGATACTGTATTCGTTATTTCTAAAAAATTTGTAACTTCGGATAAATTCTTATTTGTTGCATTCACTAATAGCCAAATTTGAAAGGAAATTCCAATACCTATAATTTAATAGTTAAATTGTTAGTTATTTTTGAATTTCTAGATTTTCACATTTCTAATTTTCGGATTTTCCCATTTTTGTAAATTTGAAAATGTGAAATATGGAAATTCGGAATTTTCGAATGTACGAATATTCAGAAAATTGTGTTTCAATGGGTTTTCGTTAATTCGGATATTTACAAATTTGTCAAAATTTGTTGAACGAATTCGGAACAAAACTAATTGCACATGTCTAATTTCTGTCAGATAATGCAGCACTTCACCCAGAAAATTGTTGCAATTACAAATGTTTAGTCATTCTCATATTCATTACGTTTGTTTGTATTGGTATGACACAAAAAAGTGGAGAAACAAAGAGCCAAATCTGACACATTACATGCAAAACTCCAAAAACAAAAATGATTGGCACCTTCTGAAAATTGTAAGAAGAAATTGCATTCTACGTTTGTTTTGCTCCTGTAATTCGTAATAAAACTCACCTGTATCAATTACCAGGTGCTGACAATTTAGAGATCACAGCGGCTACCAGTTAAAATGGTGAAAAATTGACTCAACCTTTCTGTTGTATGTCTGTGTGCCAAATTTATCAAAGATTGCAATGAAGGATTGTTCGAATGGTGGATAAAGAACCTTGAGACTTTAACTTCAACAAGAACCTCAACTTCCAGACAAATTCAAGCTGACCTTCAGGCACCGGGTACAACTGTGTCAGCTCACACTATATGCCGCCATCGGAATGAACAGGGGCGCTATGGTAGAATGACTAAAGAGGACCCCACTGCTGACAGACAAACATAAAAAAGTTAGATTGGAGTTTGCCAAAACTTACCTGAGGAAGCCTAAATCCTTTTTGGAAGAATGTGCTGTGGACAGACTAACAAAATTAGTTTTTTTGGTCAAGTCCCTTTTTCAGAAAAGGAAATTAGGCCTTTTAACCACTTGCCGACCAGTGCACGACGATGTACGTCGACAGAATGGCACGGGCAGGCAAACGGGCGTACATGTACGTCCCTTTAAATTTGCCGCCCTGCCATTGGGAGTGCGCCGCCGGCGGCACGCTCCCGCGCCTGTTCGGGACCCCCGTGAGTCCGGTCGCGGGACCCGTGGACTCGATCACCGCGGGCATCCCCGCGATCGTCTCACGGAGCGGCCGAAGGGAGAAGTGCCGTTGTAAACAACATTTCTCCATTCTGCCTAGCAACTAGTGACGCTGATCTCTGCTCCATGTGATTGGAGCAGAGATCAGTGTTCACTAAATGAAAGTCCAACCCCCCCACAGTTAGTAACACGCCCCTAGGTACACTTAACCCCTACACTGCCACCCACTGGTTAACCCCTTCACTGCCAGTGTCATTTACACAGGAATCACTGCATTTATATAGCAGTGATTACTGTATAAATGACAATGGTCCCAAAAATGTGTCAAAAATGTCCGATGGGTCCCCCACAATGTCGCAGTCACAATAAAAATCGCTGATCGCCGCCATTGCTAGTAAAAAAAAAAATAATAAAAAATTATTAATAAAAATGCTATAAAACTATCCCTATTTTGTAAACGCTATAACTTTTGCGCAAACCAATCAATAATCGCTTATTGCGATTTTTTTTTACCAAAAATATGTAGAAGAATACGTATCGGCCTAATCTGAGGGAAAAAAATGTTTTTTTATATATTTTTGGGGGATATTTATTATAACAAAAAGTAAAAAATAATGCGTTTTTTTCAAAATTGTCGCTCTATTTTTGTTTATAGCGCAAAAAATAAAAACCGCAGGGGTGATCAAATACCACCAAAAGAAAGCTCTATTTGTGGGGAAAAAAAACGTCAATTTTGTTTGGGAGCCGCGTCGCACGACCGCGCAATTGTCAGTTAAAGCGACGCAGTGCCGAATCGCAAAAAGTGGTCTGGTCTTTGACCAGCAAATTGGTCCGGTCTGAAAGTGGTTAAAGGAGAAGTATGGGAACGCAACAATACGTAGTACATGCTACCCTCATACCTGCATTGTATTCCTTTCTTTCCCCAGTCCTTTTGTTTTTTCAGAATAGTCTTTTGAAGATCCCAGAATCGGCCTATAACGGTTCTTTCTCAGTTCAAAAGTTTCCAGGGGGTGGAAACATCTCCACAATCCAGCCCCTCCTTCACTTTCTCCCTCTGGAGGACATGTGGGTGTGTCTGGTGAAGAGGTGCACATCCAGGCTGCTATCTAGAATGAGCACATTCTTCACATGCCTCTGTACACCCAGGCTGCTATCTAGAATGAGCACGTTCTTTACATGCCTCTATTTCCAAAGCAGTATGTCCCAGCTAAAACCCGGAAGCAGAGGCGGTGTGATACAAACAGTGAAGTCCTCGCCTTTCTCTGGCTGTTATTTGCAATCTCTCCTCTCCCCCAGGCTTTGATGTTCCTTCCTGTGTCCTCCGAATTCCCTCTCCCCTCACTCATTCAAAGTCTGTATTGGCGTCTTCTCCAGCCGATGGGGGGAGAATCACTTCTCATTTCCAGAAATGAACACAGGTAATCTCTCTACACATAGAACTGTGTTATATCAGAAGAGGAGACATGGTGAGGAGCATAGCGCCCTGTGCCCTGTGTCTGTTCTCTGACATGTACACAGTGTTATGTGTATAGAGCATACCTGTGTACAGTAGATAGGGGAGGGAGGCTGATAACTCCCCCACATCTAAAGTGATCCCCGATATGGCATGCGATGGCACTGTACGGCATGCGATGGCACTGTACGGCATGCGATGGCACTGTACGGCATGCGATGGCTCTGCACGGCATGTGATGACACTGTACGGCATGTGATGGCTCTGCACGGCATGTGATGGCTCTGCACGGCATGTGATGGCACTGTACGGCATGTGATGGCACTGCACGGCATGTGATGACACTGTGCGGCATGTGATGGGTCTGCACGGCATGTGATCCTGTAATACTCTATTTACAATGAAGGGAACATTCTTGCTATAGGGGTACTAGGTAATACACCAATTATAGGGGAGCAAAGCTCTGTCCATGTCTGAGGACCACTGGGCTTCAGTATGAAAATACAAGTAGATGTGAATGGAAGGTTTCATTGGCTAATATAAAAATCTAGATCTAGTCAATAAAAGGATTCATTCACAATGTATGGAATGCCTGTGTGCTGTCACATCCATATGTGTATTCTGCTTTACATATATATTGTTTTCACTCTGGTAGATAGTTCTGTGTATGTAAATCCCTACATATTTCTATCAGTGACTTCTCCTACCTTAGTCACTGCTTGAAGTGCTCTTATTAGCAGAGAACCGAAATCAATCAAGCAAAATGACAGGAAAGTGGGTGGATCCAGACTCCAGAGTCAGACCATTGTCGGTATTACACTGCATGAAAGTCTATACACCCTCCCACAGGTATTTTAACTTGATTTTAACAGAATGGGAAAACTTCTGAGAGGGAAGCTCACATAGATATCAGCAGCTCACATAGAATAGATTTAAGCAAAAAAAAAAGGAAACCCGTACTTCTCTTTTAAAGAAAAGAATATAGTTCCTACAATCAAACATGGTGAAGATTCACTAATGTTTTGGGGTTACTTTGCTGCTTCAGGCACTGGATATCTTGACCGTGTGCATGGCATTCTCAAATCTGAAGTCTACCAAAGAATCTTGGGGTGCAATGGTAGGGCCCAGTGTCAGAAAGTTGGGTCTCCGTCAGAGGTTATGGGTCTTACAGCAGGACAATGACCCAAAGCACCCAGAAATGGTTTAAAGTGAGTGTAAACCCTTGTTTTTTTGTTTTTTTTTAAATAACAAACATATACTTACCTCCACTGTGCAGCTTGTTTCGCACAGAGTGGCCCCAAACGTCCACTTTTGGGGTCCCCTGGTGGCTCCTCTCCGCATCAGATAACCCCCTAGGAGAAGCGCTCTCCCGAGGGGGTTACCTTGCGGCACACTCCTGAGGGCCAGCATTTGCATTCATAGACACGAATACCGGATGTGGCCCCACCCCCTGGTGCCCGCATCATTGGATTTGAGTGATAGCAGCGGGAGCCAATGGCTGCACTGCTATCAATCTATCCAATCAAGAGCCGGGACCCAGTGGAGAGAGGATGCAAGGGATGCGTTAAGGTAAAAAAAACACGAGGGTTTATAAGATAAAGTGCTGGAGAGTACTGAACTGGCTAGCAATGAGTCCAGATCTAAATCCAATCGAGCACCTGTGGGGAGAGATCTAAAAACAGCAGTAGGGAAAAGGAACCCTTCCAATCTAAGAGACGTGGAGAAGTTGGTGAAAGAAGAGTGGTCCAAAATTCCAGTAGAGAGGTGTAAGAAGCTCATTGATGGTTACAGGAAGCCATTGATTTCAGTTATTTTTTTCCAAGGGCTGTGCTACCCAATAGTAAATTGAGGGTGCCAATAATTTTGGCCAATCCATTTTTTGGAGTTTTGCGTGGAATTTGTCATATATTTGGCTTTTTGTTTCTCAACTTTTCTTGTGCCATATCAATACCAACACAAGAAATAAACCTAAGAATGCCTAAACATTTGTATTTGCCGCAATTTTCTGGGTGAAGTGGTGCATTTTCTGACAGAAATGCATGGGTGCCAATATCTTTGGCCATGACTTGTATATTGCCCCCACATACACTCACCAACCACTTTTATTAGGTACACCTGCTCAATTGCTTGATAACACAAATTGCTAACCAGCCATTCACATGGCAGGAAATCGATGCATTTAGGCATCTAGACGTGGTAAAGACGACTTGCTAAAGTTCAAACCGAGCATCAGAATGGGGAAGAAAGGGGATATAGGTGACTTTGAACGTGGCATGGTTGTTGGTGCCAGATGGGCCAGTCTGAGTATTTCAATAACTGCTGATCTACTGGAATTTTAACACACAACCATCTCTCGGGTTTACAGAGAATGGTCAGAAAAAGAGAAAATATCCAGTGAGTGGAAGTTGTGTGGCGGAAAAAGTCTTGTTGATGTCAGAGGAGACTGGGCAGACTGGTTCCAGATGATAGAAAGGCAACAGTGACTTAAATAACCGCTTGTTACATCCAAGGTTCCGCAGAATACCATCCAGCAGCAGAAAATCACACCGGGTGCCACTCCTGTCAGCTAAGAACAGGAAACTGAGGCTACAATTCTCACAGGATCACCAAAATTGGACAATAGAAGATTGGAAAAACGTTGCCTGGTCTGATGAGTCTGGATTTCAGCTGCGACATTCAGATGGTTGGGTCAAAATTTGGCGTAAAGAACATGAAAGCATGGATCCATCCTGCCTTGTATCACCGGTTCAGGCTGGTGGTGGTGGTGTAACGGTGTGGGGGATATTTTCTTGGCACACTTTGGGCCCCTTAGTACCAATTGAGCATGGTTTAAACACCACAACCTACCTGAGTATTGTTGCTGACCATGTCCACCCCTTTATGACTACAGTGTCCCCATCTTGTGATGGCTCCTTCCAGCAGGATAATGCACCATGTCACAAAGCTCCAATCATCTCACCACCGGACAATGAGGTCACTGTCCTCCAATGGTCTCCACACTCACCACATCTCATCCAATAGAACACCTTTGAGATGTGGTGGAACGGGAGATTGGCATCATGGAGGTGCAGCAACTGTGTGATGTTATCATGTCACTATGGACCAAAATCTCTGAGGAATGTTTCCAACACCTTGTTGTATCTATGCCACCAAGAATGAAGGCAAAAGGGGGTCCAACCCGGTACTAGCAAGGTGGACCTAATAAAGTGGCCGGTGAGTGTGTATTTACATTCCCTCCTGCCATCTTGGATTGGCTGTAAAATAAGAATGTTTCACTTACTTTTATTTATTTAAATTTTTTTTTTGTCTTTTATGTATCAGTAGGCAGCCAATCTTTTATACTGGTTCCCGCAATTATGGCGTTCACGCCTCAGTTTGTCCGCCTGTTCATTATCTCACCCGCGTGAAATTTACTAGGCTGCCAGCCATCCTCTGCATATATTTCTCCTTCTTTTCATTTTTTTCTTTTTTTCCTTTATTTATATTTTAATTTTATTCTTTCAATTTAACATCGTTCATTAAGACTGTGAATTCTATCTTCTCGCATATAAAAAATAGAAAAAAGAGGCAGCCCACTTATATATATATATCTTACCCTCTCTCTCTTCCCCTCCCCCCCCCCCCCCGGGACTCCTCCCTTCCTTCTTCCTTTTTCTTACTCCCTTTCTCTCACTCCTCTCTCTTCCCTAGCCCTCCACCAATTCAAGATGTTTCGCTGTCTTTTTAAACTCCAACCATCTTCCCCATAGACTATAAAAGACTTCTACCTGATCCTCACGTCTGTATATGGTTTCCTCTATTGATCTTAACCATTCAATCCTCTCTATCCACTCATTAACTGGTGGGGGGCTAGGGGTTCTCCAAGCTCTTTGGATTAGGCTTTTGGCTGCGTTTAACATATGGGGTATCAGTGTTTTTTTTTATACTGCGCTAGGGTTTTATCCGTATAATGAAACAGGCACACCCTGGTTCCTTCCTTACTTGTTCCCCTGTTATCTGATATATATTATCTATGATCTTTTCCCAATATGATTGGATCTTTGGACAGTCCCAACATATATGTGCGAAAGTCCCGGGGGTATTACACCCCCTCCAGCACCGAGCTTAAGTCTCTGCTCTGATTTTCTGTGCTCTTTGTGGGACTATATACCATCTTGCCAACAATTTATAGGACATTTCCACTGTCCTGATATCTCCAGAGGTAGTACTCACAGCTCCCAAAATCCTACTTCTATGGTTGTCATCCCGTAGAGCTCCCAATTCTTCCATCCAATTCTTCAGTTATGGTGGATCCCCCACATCTCCCTGTTCTCCTAAGATTTTATATATTTTGGACATAGTCTGCCTCCGACCCTCGGGGGAGGAGAGAAATCTCTCCATAGGTCTCAGGTCCCCTCCCCCCAGGAGTGGCGGAGGCAGCATCCGTACGAAGTGCTGTATTTGTCTAGTTCCCCACTTTTGTCTTAATTCATCCAAAGTGCATAATCTATTTCCACACATCACATCTTTTAACTTTATATCTTCATTTTTTGCCCACCTCGTGAAATACATGTATTCTTCCTTCCCAGGTTTAAAATTGTTTGTCTCTAATAAAGAGATTAAAGGTGAGTTGAATTCCCAGTGATATAATTTACTCAATTCGTCCCATACTTTGAAAACGTTTATTGTTAGTGGGTTTGTGCTTCCTGCTAATTCCCGGTGCTCCCTTGGTACCCCTTATCCCTTTCCCTAAATCTACCTTACTTTGTGCTTCCTCTATATCCACCCACCCTTTGCTACCCCTATCATGTAACCAACCCGTAATTCGTGATATAATATTTGCCTGATAATATCTTTTAAAATTCGGTGCAGCCAATCCCCTTTTTGTTTCACCTTTTCCAGTGTTGCATATAAAATTCTAGGATTCCTACATCCCCAAATAAATTTAATTATCAAAGACCTCAACTTCTCAAAAAACTCTTGTGGGACTTTTATTGGGATCATCTGGAAGACGTATGTTAGCTTTGGCAATATAAACATTTTTAGTGCGTTTATCCTCCCAATCATCGATAGGGGTTTGTATCTCATATGTCTTAAAAAATCTTTAACCTTATTCAAGAGCAGGACATAATTGGCGGTGTATGCAGATGAGAGCGAAGCGGTTAGCTTCACTCCCAAGTACCCCAACTCCTCACACCAGGGGAAGGGGAATGATACCTGGAGTGCCTGTTGTTCCTTTTCCGTTACTGTTATATTCAAGATTTCCGTTTTGGTTACATTAAATTTGACAGCTTTCTATATCTATTCAATTCCTTCATTATGTTAGGTATTGTTATCCTAGGATCTGATACATAAAATAATATATAATCTGCATATGCGGCCACCTTGTACTCCTCTTTGCCTATTCTAATCCCTCTTATATCCCCATTTTTCCTAATTGCAGTCAGCAGAGGCTCAAGAGCCAATACAAAGAGCATTGGGGACAGGGGGCAGCCCTGTCTCGTACCATTATACAACTTCAAGGCCGGGGATAGGCTTCCGTTTATTTTTATTTTTGCTGTTGGATGGTGATAGAAAGCCATTATCCACCTCATCATTCTATCCTTTATTCCCAGATGCCTCAAGGTTCCCCTCATGAAGCCCCATTTGCCCCTGTCAAAAGCCTTCTCGGCATCCACTGACAAAAGGATGACTGGGGTTCCACTCCCTCCAGCCTCGTGTATCAGTAACAAGGTTTTAAGGCAGTTGTCCTTTCCTTCCCTCCCTGTAACAAAACCCACCTGATCGCCACAGATCCAATAAGGCAGTAGTGTTTTTAGCCTTTCTGCTATAACTTTTGCAAAAATCTTAATATCAGTGTTCAGCAGAGATATTGGTCTGTAGCTCTCCGGGGCCACAGGGTCCTTGCCTTCCTTCAGTATCAGGGTGATGAGATTCTTCCCTTAGATTTTCTCCCTCCGCCAATGCGTTCATATAGTCACATAATTTAGGTACCAACATTTTTCCAAACTTCCTATAGTACATGATAGAGTACCCATCAGGGCCCCGGCTTTTCCCAGTTGGCATCTCCCTTACTGCTCTAAACACTTCTTCCTGCGTTATTGGGGCCTCTAAGAGGTCTAGTTCCCTATCAGGGGGACCTGAGAAATCAAGCTCCCTGCCTTTTTTTTTCCCTTTACCACCCTCGCCAGCCATTTCCCTGGTTTGTTCTAGACATGTGCAAAAGGAAAAAATTTGATTAGTTTTGTTTCGTTTTAATTCGTTAATTCATTAATTTCGTTTAGTTATATTCGTTAACTTCCTTAAATTCGTTTTCAAATTTCATTTAGTTTTTCTACCGAATTCGAAAAATCGGCCACATTCGAAAATATTTCAACCAAATTCGAAAATATTTCTACCGGATTCAAAATTATTTCAACATGATTTGAAATTATTTCAACCGCATTCGAAATGATTTCAACTGCATTCGACATTATTTCAACCGCATTCGAAATGGTTTCAACATGATTCGAAATTATTTAAACCGCATTCGAAATTATTTCAACATGATTCGACATTATTTCAACCGCATTCAAAATGATTTTGTGTGATATCTCTTTTTATCTACCACATGGAAAGCCCGTTCATTTCCTCTCCCACTCCATTAACTCTCTCAACTCTTCTTTTTTATTTTTCAGCTCCACCTTCTCTGGAATCCCCTTAGGTCTTGTCTGTTGTTTTAATTCGTATATTTCCTTACGTAGGTCCTCCATCTTCTTTCCTTTTTCTTTTCCTAGCCCCAATGCTTATTAAAATGCCTCTTATATAGGCCTTATGAGCTTCCCATGTAGTACCTCTGGAGACATCCGGTGTCTCATTTCTGAGAAAAAATTCCTCTAGTTCCCGCTCTATTTTCTTCTCTACCTTCAAATCTTGAATGAGAGAATCATTAATCTTCCACATCCCACCCTTGAAAGAGTCCACAGTTACTTCTATCTGCATTATCACTGGGGCATGGTCAGATAAAGATATAGCCTTTATTTCCACCTTCTTAAGCTGGGGAAGCATTTGATGTTCTAACAAGACGTAGTCTATTCTAGAATATGTCCCATGTGCTGCAGAATAGAACGTGTAATCCCGGATTCCCGGGTGTTTGATCCTCCACACGTCTACCAATTGATGTTCCAGTAGCAGGTGCTTCAAACCATTTTGTTTCACCGTCGACCCCCGGGGGAAGGTCTGTGCAGAGTCCCTCTGTGGCTCAACGCACATATTAAAGTCTCCTGCCACTACTAATTTTCCCATTTTGAACTCTGCCAGCTTGCCAAGGGTTTTCCTCAGGAACCTATCTGTGTTTCTGTTTGGTGCATAGATATTTGCGATAGTGTATTTCATGTTAAATAATTTTCCTCTTATAAAAAGGTACCTTCCTCTGGGTCAGCTAGTTGCTCCTCTAGCTCAAACATTACTCTTCTTTCGAACCCTATTGCTACTCCCCTAGCATAACTTGACGTAGAGTCCCCATAAAACCAATTGGGAAATTGCCGGGAGGAAAGTCTTTCTCCTGCTTCATGTAATATATGTGTCTCCTGAAGACATAATATGTTCGCCCCATAATCCTGTAGTTCCCTATTAACCATTTATTTTTACTTACTGTTGTTTATTCCCCTTACATTATATGATATTACATTAAACACAGTCATGTGAGACTCAAAAGCCACCTACCCCCTCTTCCTCCCCTGCACCCCCCAAGGGGGCCCCAATAAGGGGTTGCCCCTCGGGGAGGGGAAACAGACATAGGGAGGGGAGGGGGAGGGGGAAAGGAGAGAGAGAGAGAGAGAGAGATACCCAAAAAAAACACCCTCTTTACACAAACCCCCCCCCATCTGCCCACCCCCCTCCCCTCCCTCCCATTGAAGAAATATCTTATTTGTTCCTCGCATGCACCCGCCCATCCTGAAAAAAATCGAGGGTCGGTTCCCTGCTATCCTTGGGGTAGCCTCTCCAGCAATGGCAGGCCGTGCCCCCCCTCCCCCCTCGCTACATCTGCCTCTACCCAAACCTCCATTCCCCCCTCCAGGAGGGTTGTCAGCATCTACACTCTATCCCCCCCCAAATCCGCGACCATCCTATACCATCAGAGCCTTCCCCCTCTTCTCCCCCCCCCACCCTGGCAAGTCTGGTGGGAGGATATCCAATTTACTACAAAAATCTAAGAGATCCTCCGGGAATCTCAGGACTGCAAAGCGGCCATGCCTCCTACCCCTCAGGCAGGCTGGAAATCCCCATTGATATGGTATATTCAGGGCCTTCATTTGTTCCGTCAAGGGCTTGAAGAGTCTTCTCCTCGTTAAGGTCTCTCCTGCTAAGTCTGAGAATATCTGCAACTCCATCTCTTTAAACCTGATCTTATCCATTTTGCGTATCTTTTCCATGACCTTGGCCTTTTCCTCATAATAATGGAATCTAACTATTACATCTCTTGGGTTCTCGTGCATCTGGGGTTGAAATCTTGTGATCCTATGCACTCTGTCTAATTTCAATATTTCGTCCTCTTCTCTCCCCAGGATTGAATTAAACAAGTCCTGCATTGTTTTGCCCAGATCTTCATTCCGGATTTTCTCTGGGATTCCTCTTATCCTCAAGTTCTTCCTTCTACCTCAGTTTTCCTGATCTTCAATTTTATATAGTACAGCTCTATTTATTTTTTTAATAGATTCCATTTGTACCTTTAATTCCATCAGCTTTTGGTCATAGTTCATTCTCTCGTCGAATTCTTCCACCCGACCTAAGACTTGCCCTGTATCTGAGCAGACTGCTGCTATATCGGTTTTCAGTGATACCTCCACTCTCGACAGTGCTTCAGTGAATAATTTGCCCCCTCTATCTTAATTTGCGGGGATCCAACTTTTTATTCCCAGGGGCGGCCAAGCCAAGTCCCTCAGGTTTCCACTGCATTTCTGAGCTGGGGCCCTTATCCCTTTTTGTTCCTCAATGCCCGTCCGGGCTAATGAAGACCCTGCAGTGGCACTGCTTGTACTCAATAATATGGGCGCACGGTCTCGGGCAGGGATAATTTGCTGTCTCCTGATCTATGCGATTTACTTCCTTTCTGGAGCGACTCTCGTAGTCTCCTCTAGGCCGATGTGCCGCAGAGAGTATCTCCTCTTCCCTCCTCCACTGTGGACTCTCCTAGATTGCGACTAATTTTGATATAATATACAAGTCCATAATTTAAAATACTGCCCCCTCACCATCCATCCATCCTTGCAAGGATGTTACCAAAACACTGCAGAGGTTTTAGGGGGGGTACTCAAACAATTTACTGCCTATTTTTGTCCAATCCAGGGGCCTTTTTACTTCCAGAGGGCTGCAATTTTTAGAGTGCTACTCCCCTCACCATCCATCCATCCATCGATCCATCCATCCACTCTTAATGATGTCCTCAGGTACTGCAGAATTTTTAGAGGGTACTGAAACGCATAATTTACCAGCAAGGTTTTTTTTAGTTTTTGGGTCTATATCCCTTAAATCCAGGTGATCATTCGGTGCATATATGCTATGCTAGATATACTGATCATAATTTTTTATTTTTTTTGAAAATGTTTTTTATTGAGTTTTAGACAGACAAACGAACATTCAACAAAAAAAAAAAAAAACAGTGACATGCCACATTGTTATGGTTAGACCCACGCAGGGGTCGTCAAGTGATTCTAACAGAATAATCGACACCTGTAGCACATCCACAACAACAATCACTAACTTAGTGCTAGGTTGGCTCCCGCTCCATATAACAACTTAGGACCAATTTCTGTAGTCGGGCCGCAAGGGGCACCAGAATAATTGAACTAGGCATATAGGATTGGTAACACTAAAAAACCAAGACATTGAAGTGGAGCAATGCCAGGGGGCCCTCCCCATCCACACTCCCATCTTCCCTCAGGATGACATCCCGGACATGTTAATCTGTAGTCACTGTGGAGGCATCAGCCAACCACTTAGACCACACTTTCATGTATTTTTTGGGGCAACCCATGTTATGATACGTTTCTTTGTAGTGTGGTAAGACTTTATTGACATGGGATTTCCACAGTTGTAATGACGGCGGGGCCTGCTTTTTCCAGCATAAGGTGATCATTTTCCTGGCATAAAAGAGTAGAAGTCCTATCAGGGTTCTGTCTGCTATCCTGGGGGCCACCCCCTCCACCAATCCCAGAAGGCATACCCGCGGGGTCTGGGCTACATCTATTCCCACCACTTCATGAATTATGGATAGTACCTGTGACCAGTAACGCTGAATTACCGGGCAGGACCAGAAGATGTGTATAAAGTCACCCGGATCCCCAGTGCATCTCCAGCATTCCGAGGACAGGGAGGTTCTCATTTTATGTAATCTATACGGGGTAATATATGCCCGGTGTAGAATTTTGTATTGTATGAGGCGGTCCCGAAGGGATACCAGGATGGTGAAGGGAAAGTCCCACATGTCCTCCCAGTCCTCGGAATCCAGATCCGATATGTCTTGAGTCCATCTCTGCCGGAGCTTTGACAGATCTGGAAAAGAGACCCTAATAAGGTGCGCATACAGGACCGAAGTCGGTTTCCTAGTACATTCAGATCTTGTAATCTTTTCCAGGGCGGATTGCACAATTTGCGTGGTATTGGATACCACTTGAGCCTTGAAAGCATGGGATAGCTGCATATAGCGGAATAGATGCGAGGGGGGTACATGATTGCGAGATACCAGGTGATTAAAGGGGTGTATAGTCGTACCGGTCGTGAGGTCAGATAAGAGTTTTATGCCACATCTGGCCCAAATTTTGGGGTCTGGTAGTGAATAGAGGTGGGGTAAGGTAGGATTATTCCATAGGGGGGTGTGCGGGGAGATTGCAGTCCCCGGAAACCCCTCCAGTCCCAGTCCCGCCCGCCAGGCCCTTAGAGTTGTGTGCATAGAGGGTGTCAGGTCATAGGGGGCCCTGGGACCCCGCAGGGGTAAGTGGGTCAGGGCCTCCACGGATCGGACCACCGCAGCCTCCAGAACCACCGCAGTGTTGGACAGGTCTGGTGTCATCCACCAGACTACCGTGACCAACTGTGCTGCCAGAAAATATTTCTGGCAGTCAGGAAACGCCAACCCCCCCCGCAGCACCGGACGCATCAGCGTGGATAGTTTAAACCTATGGGGGCCGGAGCCCCAGAGGAAGGAAGAGAACAAACGATTCAATTTCGTAAAAAATGAGGAAGGAATCCATTGTGGGGAGTTACGGAATAGATAGGTAAATTTAGGGATTATCTTCATTTTGATGAGGTTAACGCGGCCTAAGAGGGATAGGGGAAGGTTTTCCCAGGCTTTCAACCTAACCTTGACATTTTGAACCACCGGATCTAGATTGAGGGGGATAAAACTGGATACGTCTCTCGAAACCCTCACTCCCAGATACACCATGTCATCTACCCATTGCAGTTGGATATTTGGCGGGGCTAGTCGTTTTGCCTCAGGGTCAATAGCCAGTAACTGGGACTTCGTCCAGTTCACCCGCAGTCCAGTTATCCTAGAAAAGTCAGTCAGTACTCGCAGCGCTCCCCTAAGAGAAGGGCCTGCGTCATTCAGAAAAAGCAGGAGGTCGTCAGCATACAGTGCCACCCTCTCCTCCAGCCAGGCCATTTTCAGTCCCTTTATATGGGGCGAGACCCGCAATGCATACTGATCATAATTTACCGTCATCTTAATAAAGTTCCATATACCATGTGCATTCATAATTTTGCTACAAGAGGAGAGTAAAAATAAACACTCCACCTTTCAGCCAATCCTTTCCAGAAATAGTGCAGTTACATTATCCTTGATTTTCCACAAATCCTCAGCTTGTTTACATATAGGAGACCATTCAGTATGACCAATGTGCCAAATACATAAAACTTATCTAAATCATGTCACATTACCATGTTCCAGCCATCCGACCAGGGGGTGTCCTCTACTGCATGTCCCGCACTTACTTTGTATGTTTTATGCCTCCACCTGTTTGATCTTTGCTTCCATCCAGTAATCTTCACCGGTGATCCGTTCAGAGGGGGGGAAAGAGGGTGGCGAGCTCCATGTCAGGCTGCAAGCCTACCGCTCAGCTACACCGCTGGCCAGGGGTCAAGTCCTGGGGAAAAAAGTGTGGGTACTCCCACCCAAGATTCATTCCCCCCACCAAAACAAACAAAAAAAAAATCATACGCTCATATGCACGAATGCTTCAAAAGTGGTATTGTTCATCCAATTTTCTTATTGTGTTCCTGCTCAGGAGATCTGTTAAAAAACAAGACAGATGAGGGATTGGATGACAGCTGGATGTAAACGGTCCACTTACATCCGACCGCCCATAGAGAAAAGAGGGCCGGTCATCCACCTGCTCACAATAAGCAAAAAAAAAAAAAAAAAAAGTCACTGCACTGCCTAGGGACAACCCTTGCTGGAGACCCCCTCCCCCAGCAGTTTTTTGCTTCCCATAGGGTCTTTTGGGTTGTTTTGTTCTGGTTACCCACCCTTGGGGGGGTCATTGCTTTGGGACTTCACTACAGTCCAGATTCTTGCCAGTCTGTGTCATTCAATAAACGTAAATGAAAACTGGATTTTTTTTTTTATCGTTCATTGAAGTACGCGGTTCCCGCCCCCTCTGGTTTTTGTTTATTTACTGCTTTGTGTCTAACTGAGCTACCTGCAAATGGGTTTGTACCTAGCCCTAGGCAGTGCTTTGTTTTTGTGTTTTTTTTTGTTTTGTTTTTTCTGCCTTTTTTTTGTTTTTGTTTTTCTGCCTAGTGTCCTCGCCTGAAGGTGGCAGCATATAACCCAGTCTTTATTAATGGAAGCCTATGTCCTGTATCAAAAAAGAAAAAAAAAAAAAGGGGGTAAAGTGGTTGTAAACCTCAGATATGAAATCTGAACAAAGCACATCCCTCTACAGCAGGGATATGCAATTAGCGGACCTCCCAGCTGTTGCAGAACTACGAGTCCCATGAGGCATAGCAAGACTCTGACAGCCACAGGCATGACACCCAGAGGCAGAGGCATGATGGGATTTGTTGTTTTGAAACAGCTGGAGGTCTGCTAATTGCATATCCCTGATCTATAGTGTGTATTTGTCTCTTGATGCCTCCTTCCTCTGCTATCAGTATGAATCACTTCTGACAAGTTATTTCTGACACCAAGACAAAATTGGTGAATGGGGGCGGGAGCTCCAGCTGATTAACAGCCTCAGCTCTGGTCCTGTGTGAAAGAGGGGTATGTGTCCTTTCCATCCAATCGGCTCTCCTCACTGATGTAACTGCAGCTGCCACTCAGAGCTGGGAGACCCTGTGTAAATGATGGACTTTAAACAGCTGTAAGGGGGCAGATTGCTGTAGATAACCAGGTACAACTTATGTAGGAAGATTTTTTTTCATCTCTGTGTATCACCTGAGGCCAGTCAATTCACTGGATATAGAAAATCTCTCCCCCCTACTTTAAAATCATCTTTACAGTTCAATAACACAGCTCAGAGTTTAGGATAGCAGTCAGGCATTCTATGGGGGTAAGAATATACCTGGCCAGCCGGGCTCACCATACACTCTCAGAGGTCTGGGGCCTCCCACTCCGATTCCTGCTCTCACTACAGCCGCTCTCTCCTGAGGATGCAGGCTGCATGGGGCAGGATCAGAGTGTACCTGGAGCTCCCCATCCCCTCTCTGCTGGCTATGGAATACATAACTGCTTCCCGTGTCCTCTTTGCGGCAATGCCATCACTGGGACACCAATTGGCGGGCAGCGTGGTGTGAATCAGCAGCTGCTTTGGGCCCTCCAACAAAAATTGGGCCTGGTCCAGTTTACCTGTTTTGCCCCGGGTTAAAGACAGCCTTGCCTGTGTGTAATTTAGTCTCAGTATAAAATACAGCTGTTCTGCGAAGCCCTCAGAGGTTTGTTAGAGAACCTTCATGAACACACCAGACAGGTCAGGGATAAAGTTGTGGAGACGTTTAAAGCAGGGTTATGTTATATTTTAAAAAAAAAAACAATATCCCAAGCTTTGATCATCTCACGGAGCTCTGTTCAATCCATCATCGGAAAATGGAAAGAGTATGGCGCAACTGCAAACCTACCAAGACATGGCCGTCCACCTAAACTGACAGGCCGGGCAAGGAGAGCATTCATCAGAGAAGCAGCCAAGAGGCCCATGGTAACTCTGGAGGAGCTGCAGAGATCCACAGCTCAGGAGGGAGAATCTATCTACAGGACAACAAAACTAGTCTTTATGGAAGAGTGACAAGAAGAAAGCCATTGTTGAAAGAAAGCCATAAGAAGTCCTGTTCACAGTTTGTGAGAAGCCATGTGGGGGACACAACAAACATGTGGAAGAAGGTGATCTAATCAGATGAGTCCAAAATTTTGATTTTTGGCCTAAAAGCAAAACGCTATGTGGGCCGGAAAACGGACACTGAAATACAAGGGGGGGGATTGAGACTTTATATGAGGCAAGTGATCGATAATCACAAAAATAATTTATTTGGATTAGTAAACATAGCACATTGCAGTAAAAATGATTTCATATATATATATATATATACACACACACACACCATAAATACATTACATATGCATACATGCATGAAAATTGAAACAATCCATCGCAATGACCCATTCTTGTTCTAGTAGATAAAATATCAAGCTGTTTATATGTTTATATGTATATATATGTTGTATACATATTCAACATTGTTATGTGTCATATTCTGAATGATTAATAGTACAAGTATAATATTTGCATCCCATGTAGCTCAACGCGTTTCGTGTTTGAAACCACTCATCAAGAGCGGATTCCTTGGTATGTATGAGCTTGGAATGGGAAAGATATGCAGTGTGATGGAAAGGGGGAACCTCTGGATTGGTCTGTCATGGGAGCTGCAGAGGCAAAACTGGCACATGAGACAAACACGCACAACAATATTCCCTTGGACTTAGTAACGTGATGTGATCCATGTGTGACGTATATAGAAGCCCTGACCGGCAAGTGAAAACTAACACTGCACGTCA
The DNA here is from genome assembly GCF_037356315.1 of Lithobates pipiens. Taxonomy (NCBI): domain Eukaryota; kingdom Metazoa; phylum Chordata; class Amphibia; order Anura; family Ranidae; genus Lithobates; species Lithobates pipiens. Next base: position 1,583,227 of record NW_027507892.1, on the reverse strand, counting down.
CCCTGAACACACCATCCCCACCGTGAAACATGGTGGTGGCAGCACTATGTTGTGGGGATGCTTTTCTTCAGCAGGGACAGGGAAGCTGGTCAGAGTTGATGGGAAGATGGATGGAGCCAAATACAGGGCAATCTTAGAAGAAAACCTGTTATGCGGCGTACACACGACCGGTCCGGACTTTCCGGAAGAATAGGTCCGTCTGAATCATTCCATCGGATAGTCCGATCGTGTGTGGGATAGTCCGATCGTTTTTCTTTAAAAAATTCAGATGGACCTAGAAATAGAACATGTTTCTAATCTGTCCGACAGACTCAATTCCTATCGGGAAAACCGTTCGTCTGTACTCTGGTCCAACGGACCAAATACAACCCAAGGGCAGCTATTGAACTTCCTTTTCTAGTCATCGTTCAAAACGAACGGACTTTCAAACTGACTTTAGTCCGTTCGTGTGTGGGCAAGTCCGTTCGTTCGGAAGACCGTCGGACCTTTTCTGACGGAAAGTCCGGTCGTGTGTACGCGGCCTTAGAGTCTGCAAAAGTCTTGAGACTGGGAAGTTAGGAAGCTAGTTGTTGGGTAATTTGGACAGGGAATAAACCCCAATCCTCATTAAATTTAATAGGTACGATGCGTGGTGGATGTGGAGAGGGGACTTGTACATCTTGCAGCATGTATGCATTCCTTGACCATCCGATCGAGGGTGAATACTGCTGTGCAAAATGTAAGGGCATCGTTTCCCTGGAAGCCCAGGTTCTGAATCTGGGGAAGCAATTGTCAGCAATGAGAAGTCCCTCCATACTAAAGGAGAGCCAGGAACGTACACGGCAGGGGCCAGTACAGAGGCGGGTAGAGACAAAGAGATGCAGGCACTAGCAAAGAGTAGATGGATGACAGTCAGGAAGGGTAGAGGGGGAAGTGCCAAGGAGGCTGACCCTGGGCTGGAACATCCCAATAAGTACGCTCCATTGAGTGATGTTGGTGAAACCAGTCTGGGACCAGCACTGCTGGAGCTGAGGGACTCTCCTAGCTGCCGGGGGAAGAACTCCTTCAGTGAGAGTGGGGGGGGGGGGGAAGCGAAGGGAAAGGAAAAGACAGATTCTGGTGGTAGAGGACTCAATTCTTAGAAGGACAGAGACGCCAATCTGTAACAAAGACCTGAAGCGCCGAACAGTATGTTGTCTACCGGGTGCTCGGGTTCGGCACATCACGGATCTGGTGGCACCAATGACAAAGTCAGAGGCAGATGGAGTGTCCTAAAGAATGATTTTAGGGACTTAGGAGCTAAATTGGGGAAAAGGAACTCCAAGGTAGTATTCTCAGGAATACTACCGGTACATTGAGCCACACCAGAAAGGCAGAGGGAGGTTAGGGAAGTAAACAAGTGGCTGAGGAGCTGGTGTAGTACGGAGGGGTTTGGGTTCCTGGAGGACTGGGGCGACTTCTCAGTCGATAACCTGTACTATAGAAGGGACAGACTGCACCTAAATGAGGAGGGTGCAGATCAGCTGGGAATGAAGATAGCTGAAAAGTTAGAGGGGTTTTTAAATTAGGTGATGGGGGGGTTTCAGAGGTAGAGATAGTCAGCGTGGAACATATTCCAGAGGGTAGTATTGGGGGAATTAGTGGTAGGTTGACCAAAGCACATAAACCTAAGGTAAGTATAGTAGCAAAACCCTAGTTGCAATATCAAAACACCCAATAAAAGGATAATATGCAACCAGTCTAAATTATGTGCCATGTTCACCAATACCAGGAGCCTGGCGGACAAGATGGGTGAACTAGAGATACTATTGTACAAGGAGGATTTGGATTTTGTGCGAATTTCAGAGACCTGGTTCAACAGCTCTCATGATTGGCTGGCAAACATTCAAGGGTATTCCCTTTATCGCAAGGATAGAGAGGGTAAAAAGGAGGAGGGGTATGCCTATATATCAAGAATAATGTACAAGTGAATGCGAGAGAAGACATCACTAAGGGAGCTAGGGAGGAGGTAGAATCCTTATGGGTCGAACTCCAAAATTGATGAAGCCAAGGGGAAAATAATACTGGGAGTATGCTATAGACCCCCTAACCTGAGGGAGGAAGGGGAGACAGATCTCCTATCACAATTTGGATTAGCAGCAAGGATGGAAAGTGTTATTATAATGGGGGATTTTAATTATCCAGACAGACTGGGCGGAGGGAACCACGCATTCATCTAAGGCTCACCAGTTCCTAAATGTCTTTCAGGACAATTTTATGGGTCAGATGGTAGACGCACCAACTAGAAATAAAGCGTTATTGGATCTACCGATTACCAATAATACAGACCTGATCACGGATGTGGAAATATGGGGCAATTTAGGGAACAGCAATCACAGGTCAATTGGCTTCCGTATAAATCACACAAATAGGAAACATAAAGGGAATACAAAGACACTGAATTTCAAAAGAGCCAACTTCCCTAAACTACGAACCTTACTAGCAGGCATAAATTGGGATAAAATCTTAGGAACAAAGAACACGGAGGAGAGATGGGTTTGCTTTAAGAGCATATCAAATAAGGGCATTAGCCAATGCATCCCATTGGGTAATAAATGTAAAAGAGCGAACAAAAAGTCTTGGATGGCTTAACTCCAATGTAAAAATGCATATAAAAGCAAAGAAGAAGGCCTTCAAAAAATACAAGGTTAAGAGATCATCATCAGCATTCAGACTTTATAAAGAATGCAACAAGAAATGCAAGGGTGCAATAAGGATGGCTAAGATAGAACATGAAAGACACATAGTGGAGGAGAGCAAAAAAAATCCTAAGAAATTCTTTAAGTATATAAAGAGTAAAAAAGAGAGGATAGACCATATTGGCCCCATAAAGAATGAGGAAGGGCATCTGGTTACAAAGGATGGGGAGAATGGGAAGTTATTGAATTTATTCTTCTCCTCAGTCTTCACGAGGGAATCAGGGGGCTTCAGTAACCTAAACTGGAGGGTGTATCCTCATGACACATCACATGAAGCACCTCCATAGTTAACAGAAGACAGAATTAAAATTAGACTTGGGAAACTTAAGGCCGCGTACACACGCGGGGACTGTTCGCTCAACTTTGTTCGTCAAACAGTTTCAGCAGACAGTCCGCTCAAAATTAGCATGGACGGACTTGGCCACACACGACGAACGAACAGTCCGCTGAAACCCTGCGCGATGACGTGAACGGCACGTACGACGGGACTAGAAAACGACGTCCTATACACTGCAATGCAACCTTCGGCGTATAAATTCTTTCTGAGCATGCGCGGAACTTAGTTTGACGAACAAGCCTACACACGCGGGGACTGTCCGCTCAAACCAAGTTTCAGCGGACAGTTTTTCGGGATTTCCGAAAAACTTTGTTCGTCAAACTGTCCGCTGAAGCCCACACACGAGCGGACTGTCCGCTGAAACACTGTTCAGCGGACAAAGTTGAGCGAACAGTCCCCGCGTGTGTACGCGGCCTAACACTAATAAATCACCGGGACCAGATGGCTTGCACCCGAGGGTACTTAGGGAACTCGGTCAAGTAATTGCCAGATCATCGTTCTTAATTTTTACCGACAGTCTACTGACTTGAATGGTTCCAACTGTTTGGAGAAAAGCCAATGTAGCACCGATATTTAAAAAGGGCCCAAAATACATCCCTGGGAATTACAGACCAGTTCGCCTAACATCAATAGTATGTAAACTCTTGGAGGGGGTGATAATGGACTATATACAAGATTTTAGTAATGAGAATGGTATCATTAGCAGTAATCAGCATGGATTCATGAAGAATCGTTCTTGCCAAACCAATCTACTAACCTTCTATGAGGAGGTGAGTTGCCATCTAGATAAAGGAAGGCCCGTAGATGTGGCGTATCTGGATTTTGCAAAAGCATTTGACACAGTTCCCCATAAACGTTTACTGTACAAAATAAGGTCTGTTGGCATGGACCATAGGATGAGTACATGGATTGAAAACTGGCTACAAGGGCGAGTTCAGAGGGTGGTGATAAATGGGGAGTACTCGGAATGGTCAGGGGTGGGTAGTGGGGTCCCCCAGGGTTCTGTGCTGGGACCAATCCTATTTAATTTATTCATAAACAACCTGGAGGATGGGGTAAACAGTTCAATCTCTGTATTTGTGGATGATACTAAGCTAAGCAGGGCAATAACTTCTCCGCAGGATGTGGAAACCTTGCAAAAAGATCTGAACAAATTAATGGGGTGGGCAACTACATGGCAAATGAGGTCAATGCAGAAAAATGTAAAATAATGCATTTGGGTGGCAAAAATATGAATGTAATCTATACACTGGGGGGGAGAACCTCTGGGGGAATCTAGGATGGAAAAGGACCTGGGGGTCCTAGTAGATAGGCTCAGTAATGGCATGCAATGCCAAGCTGCTGCTAACAAAGCAAACAGAATATTGGCATGCATTAAAAAGGGGATCAACTCCAGAGATAAAATGATAATTCTCCCGCTCTACAAGACTCTGGTCTGGCCGCACCTGGAGTATGCTGTCCAGTTCTGGGCACCAGTCCTCAGGAGGGATGTACTGGAAATGGAGCGACTACAAAGAAGGGAAACAAAGCTAATAAAGGGTCTGGAGGATATTCGTTATGAGGAAAGGTTGGGAGGAGACACGCTTGAGAGGGGATATGATTTCTATATACAAATACCGTACTGGTGACCCCACAATAGGGAGAAAACTTTTACGCGGAAGGGAGTTTAACAATACACGTGGCCACTCATTAAAATTAGAAGAAAAGAGGTTTAACCTTAAACTACGTAGAGGGTTCTTTACTGTAAGAACTGTAAGGATGTGGAATTCCCTTCCACAGGCAGTGGTCTCAGCGGGCGGGCATTGATAGTTTTAAGAAACTATTAGATAAGCACCTGAATGACCACAACATACAGGGATATACAATGTAATACTGACATATAATCACACACATAGGTTGGACTTGTGTCTTTTTTCAACCTCACCTACTATGCAACTATGTCAGATTTTCCTATAGTTTCATAGTTGAGGTATACCTATGATGACAATTACAGGCCTCTCTCATCTTTTTAAGTGGGAGAACTTGCACAATTGGTGGCTGACTAAATACTTTTTTGCCCCACAGAGTTCCACCCATTTAAACGTTCGTCTCCCCCGCGTCAGGATTGTAACTGTGGGCACCAAGCTGCGGCTTCACAGCCAGGCACGCACTGCGCATGCATGAGCCACTCTGCACGCTGTGAAACGCCAGGCAATCTTCTGGGACCTGTGACGTGTCCCAGAAGATTGCAGGGAAGAGGTGATCTTTCTTTCGGGACCGCAGAGCCCCGGGAGGAAGTGGGAGCTGGGTGCCTGTAAAAACTGGGTACCCGCTCCTCCCCCCCCCAAAAAAAATGACATGCCAAATGTGGCACGTCAGGGAGTCACCTTCATTTAAAGCGGACGTTCCATTTTTGGGTGGAACGCTGCTTTAAAGAGGAAGTAAACCCTAATGGGTTTTTACTTCCTCTTTATATTCCCCTGCAAAGTAAAAGCATAATGCGCTAGTATGCATCACATTATGTTGCACTTACCTGCAAACGAAGCCCGCGATGTCCCAGAGGTCCCTGCTGGTGGCCGCGTCCATCTTCACCCCTCTTCCCCCTGTGAGTGGCCGGAGTCTAATGTCACTCCCGCACGGTAGACATCGGTCACAGCGCGGGCCCTTTCTTAAGTGCGCATGTGCCGATGACGTTGGCGCAAGCGTATATGGTAAATATCTGCTAAACCGTGCAGGTTTAGGAGATGTTTCCAGTAGCTATAAAAAGGCTTACCTGTAGGGAAAAGTGGTGTGTAAGGGTTTACAAACATTTTAAGTGCAGTGATAATACACGATTAGGGATGAGCCGAACATCCCCCCCGTTCGGTTCGCACCAGAACATGCGAACAGGCAAAAAATTTGTTCGAACACGCGAACACCGTTAAAGTCTATGGGACACGAACATGAATACTCAAAAGTGATAATTTTAAAGGCTTATATGCAAGTTATTGTCATAAAAAGTGTTTGGGGACCCGGGTCCTGCCCCAGGGGACATGTATCAATGCAAAAAAAAAAAAAGTTTTAAAAACGTCTGTTAAACAATAAAAGTGTAATATTCCTTTAAATTTCATACCTGGGGGGTGTCTATAGTATGCCTGTAAAGGGGCGCATGTTTCCCGTGTTTAGAACAGTCTGACAGAAAAATTAAATTTCTAAAAAGGAAAAAAAAAAGAAAGTAATTTAAAACTACTCGTGGCTACAATGAATTGTTGGTCCGCAATACACATAAAATGTAATTGATAAAAATGGCATGAGGAATTCCCCACAGGGGGACCCCGAACCAAGATATATATAAAAAAAAAAATGCGTGGGGGTCCCCCTAAATTCCATACCAGGCCCTTCAGGTCTGGTATGGATATTAAGGGGAACACCACGGCAAAATAAAAAATAAAAATAATATGGCGTGGAGTTCCCCCATAAATCCGTATCAGACCCTTATCGAAGCATGCAACCTGGCAGGCCACAGGAAAAAGGGGGGGGGATGATGACGAGAGAGCGACCCCCCCCTCCCGAACCGTACCAGGCCACATGCCCTCAACATTGGGAGGCATGTCCCCAAAGTTGATGGGGAGAAGGGCCTCATCCCCACAACCCTTGCCCGGTGGTTGTGGGGGGTCTGCGGGCAGGGGGCTTATCGGAATCTGGAAGCCCCCCTTTAACAAGGGGACCCGCAGATGCCGTTCCCCCTGTGTGAATTGGTAATGGGGTACAAATGTACCCCTACCATTTCACAAAAAAAGTGACAAAAAGGTGACAAAAAGGTTAAAAAAAATAAAAATCAAAAAACACAAGACAGTTTTTGACAAGTCCTTTATTAAATTCTTCTTCGCTCTTCTTCTTTCTTCTGGTCTTCCTTCGGTGTTCTTCTTCTTCGTCATCATCTTCTTCCTCCGCTCTTCTTGTCCCGCATCTTGCTCTGGCTTCTTCTCCGCAGGGGTCTTCAGCAGTGTGACGCTTTCGCTTCTTCTGACACTTCTTAAATAACAGAGGGCGGGGCCACCCGGTGACTGTAAACAGCCCTCCTCTGATGCACGGGGACTTCCCTATGGCTTTCCCCGTGTTGTCAGAGGGGGGCGGGGTTACCCGTTTACGTAAACGTATTGTTTCACTTTAAGCATTATTAAAGTCACTGCTCCCGAAAAAATGGCCGTTTTTAAAACTTTTTTTTTGCGTTGATACATGTCCTCTGAGGCAGGACCCGGGTCCCCAAACACTTTTTTTATGACAATACCATGCATATAAGCCTTTAAAATTAGCACTTTTGATTTCGCCCATAGACTTTTAAGGGTGTTCCGCAGCTTTCGAATTTGCCACGAAAACCCAAAAATGTTCGCTGTTTTGGCAAACTGGCGAACAGCCAATGTTCGAGTCGAACATGAGTTCAACTCAAACATAAAGCTCATCCCTGTACACGACCACTAGGTGTCCCTAGCAGATTAACAAACAAAGTGAACGTGGAAATTAATATAAAAACATATAATACCACCAGATATCTCCATTATATAAACTTTATTAAATTAGACTTTTAGTACAATGTCCAAAGACTCAATATAATGTCCAAAGCAACTTCCATCAAATGATTTTGGTATTACATGTTTTATAATCTGTTTATATTGCTAATTTGCACGTTCACTTTGTTTGTTAATCTGCTAGAGACACCTAGTGGTCGTGTAGTATCACTGCACTTTATCCATGTAATATTTTGGTAGCCTCCCTGCCGGTATTCCCGAGCGTGGCTCGGGGTGAGATTTAATTACCATAAGCGGTATTCCCGAGCCAGGATCGCATCGCTGGATCCATGTAAGGGTTACTTACCTTGTCCCCTGGATCCAGCGATGTCTCCCTGCTGTGATCAGCGAGCCGCCGTGTCTCACTCGATCTGTGACAGTGCCGAGCTCCGTTCCCTGCGAGCGTTGCGACGCATAGGGACCGAGTTCAGGGCCAAATTCAAAAAGTAAAAAAATACAGTATACTGTAATCTTACAGATTACATTACTGTATCAAATAATTACACGTACCCTTTGTGCCTAGTGGTTTCTCCAGTGTCCTGCATGTAGTTTTATATTATAAATACTGTTCTATATGCCAGGAAACTGGAGATTGTCCATAGCAACCAAAAAATGTCAGTTTACATCAAAAGTGGTTATAGACCAGCTAGAAAACAGCGATAATAAATTATAATCACTCGCAGAATTGAGCGATAGTAATTTGTGGGGAAATTCATCAAACACTAAACACACACACACATATATATATATCTCAAATTTACGATTTCATATTTCAAATTTTATCATACCCGGGATGTCTATTAGACTCTTGTTTGGACAGATTTAAAAGTGAATTATTTCTAAGAATTACAGGTCTACAATATAAAACACTAAATTCCCATGCAAAATAATGGTACCGCTTTCAGCACCTAAAATCTGAAATAATCGTACCGCCAGGGAGGTTAAAGGAATAGGGTGCGCAGTCTATTACAGTACATTTATGTTTTTTTTTTTTTTTTTTAAACTTTACAATGAGCAGCCCCTACTATTTTTATCTATTATACACATTCACCCATTAGCGCAGGTGAGGGGATAACTTTTTTCTGTTTATTCTCCCCATTTCACGCCTTATTTACTAAACTCTGGGGAAAAGAAGTGTATCTGCATTTGCAAAGTGCACAGTCTATGTGCCCCTGAGTACCCATCCCTTCATCTCTACATGGAGACAAACTGTTCTCCGCAATGAAATCTAGCTGAAGCGATTTTTGGGCTGCTTCCAGTAAATCTTTTGCCAGAACCAGAATGAAAGGATCCATCAGACTTTTTTTTATTTTTATTTTTTTACCAATTCCTGACAGTTTGTGATATATACCCTTCTATGCTTATGCAATCTTCAGCACATGGGATGAATAATTTACATCTTTTTATGTGGAACTTTAAAATTACGACTTGGATGGCCTGGTAGTCAATATGTCCAGCATTGAAGGGCTCAGTACGCTTATTGGAAGATGAGCAGCAATAGGATTTCCAGCACTCCTTCACAATCTCAGGCTGGTGTCCATGGTGAGATTCTTCCAAGATAGCGGAAGGAAAAAAGGGAAGGATTTCCCTGACTCCATTCCTGAGCCACCAGCAGGCATGTACTGGCCATCGGGACTACCGGGAGTTTCCCGGTGGGCCGATGGCTCGGTGGGCCACTCTGATGTAAGGGAGCTGGTGACGGGACACTCTGATGTAAGGGGGCTGCTGACGGGACACTCTGTTGTAAGGGGGCTGCTGACGGGACACTCTGTTGTAAGTGGGCTGCTGACGGGACACTCTGTTGTAAGTGGGCTGCTGACGGGACACTATGTTGTAAGTGGGCTGCTGATGGGACACTCTGGTGTAAGGGGGCTGCTGACGGGACACCCTGATGTAATGGGGCTGCTGACGGGACACCCTGATGTAATGGGGCTGCTGACGGGACACCCTGATGTAAGGGGGCTGCTGACGGGACACTCTGATGTAAGGGGGCTGCTGACGGGACAACCTGATGTAAGGGGGCTGCTGACGGGACAACCTGATGTAAGGGGGCTGCTGACGGGACAACCTGATGTAAGGGGGCTGCTGACGGGACAACCTGATGTAAGGGGGCTGCTGACGGGACAACCTGATGTAAGGGGGCTGCTGACGGGACAACCTGATGTAAGGGGGTGGTGACGGGACAACCTGATGTAAGGGGGTGGTGACGGGACAACCTGATGTAAGGGGGCTGGTAATGGGACACTCTGATGTAAGGGGGTGCTGATGAGACACTAAAAATGTAAATTGGCCGGTCTGGATGAAGTCCAGGGCCAAATTTATTTCCCAGTCCAGCCTCGGCCACCAGACTAGCGATAACTTGGCTTTGGGCGTCAGGCGCGTTGGTTGAGATTGTGAGTTCTTCTCCCACACTACCAAAATGTTTAACAATTAAGTGACCAGGAGTGGAATTCAGCAAATGGGACTGCCTCGTAAGAGGCCAATATCAAGAACTCCCATGCAAAAGCGGATTGAAACTCAAAAATGTGAACGTTTGGCATTTGTCTTGTGGAAGAAAAACTCTGGCCTGAAGAGTATCAAGGATTAAACAAGTTATGAGTTGGTTCCAGTGCTGATTTTCTGGGAAATATTTGTAAAGCAAATAGACATTCTAAGCTTTTATATCCAATGTAGGGTGAATGGAATGCCCCAATTTGGTTTGGGGCCAATGAACAGTTTGAAAAATGTGTACTTTTGGAGCAATGGTCAAGACTCCTGACTCAAGAAAGCTCGGAGAGTAGCATAAAGTTATGCTAACCTGTGCAGAGACACAGTAAAGGTCGGGTAACATGAAGTGAGGTGGAGGCAAAAACAGAACTCCTACAGATCACCTTTTTCACCCATGCATTTGAGATTATTTCTACAGTGGTGTGAAAAAGTGTTTGCCCCCTTCCTCATTTCCTGTTCCTTTGCATGTTTGTCACACTTAAGTGTTTCGGAACATCAAACCAATTTAAACAATAGTCAAGGACAACACAAGTAAACACAAAATGCAATTTGTAAATGAAGGTGTTTATTATTAAAGGTGAAAAAAAATCCAAACCATCATGGCCCTGTGTGAAAAAGTGATTGCCCCCTAAACCTAATAACTGGTTGGGCCACCCTTAGCAGCAACAACTGCAACCAAGCGTTTGCGATAACGTGCTATGAGGCTTTTACAGCGTCCTGGAGGAATTTTGGCCCACTCATCTTTGCAGAATTGTCCTAATTCAGTTACATTAGAGGGTTTTCGAGCATGAACGGCCTTTTTAAGGTCATACCACAACATCTCAATAGGATTCAGGTCAGGACTTTGGCTAGGCCACTCCAAAGTCTTCATTTTGTTTTTCTTCAGCCATTCGGTGGTGGACTTGCTGGTGGGTTTAGGATCATTGTCCTGCTGCAGAACCCAAGTTCGTTTCAGCTTGAGTACACGAACAGATGGTCGGACATTCTCCTTCAGGATCTCTTGGTAGACAGCAGAATTCATAGTTCCTTTTATCACGGCAAGTCTTCCAGGTCCTGAAGCAGCAAAACAGCCCCAGACCATCACACTACCACCACCATATTTTACTGTTGGTATAATGTTCTTTTTATGAAATGCAGTGTTCCTTCTACGCCAGATATACTTGGACACACACCTTCCAAAGAGTTCCACTTTTGTCTCATCGGTCCACAGAATGTTGTCCCAAAAGTCTTGGGGATCATCAAGATGTGTTGTGGAGAAATTGAGACGAGCTTTGATGTTCTTTTTGCTCAGCAGTGGTTTTCTCCTTGGAACTCTGCCATGCAGGCCATTTTTGCCCAGTCTTTTCCTGATGGTGGAGGCATGAACGCTGACCTTAACTGAGGCAAGTGAGGCCTGCAGTTCCTTGGACGTTGTTGTGGGGTCTTTTGTGACCTCTTGGATGAGTCGTCGCTGCGCTCTTGGGGTAATTTTGGGCGGCCGGCCACTCCTGGGAAGGTTCACCACTGTTCCATGTCTTCGCCATTTGTGGATAATGGCTCTCACTGTGGTTCGCTGGATTCCCAAAGCTTTGGAAATGGCTTTATGACCCTTTCCAGACTGATAGATCTCAATTACTTTCTTTCTCAATTGTTCCTGAATTTCTTTGGGTCTCGGCATGATGTGTAGCTTTTAAAGATCTTCTGGTGGACCTTACTGTGTCAAGCAGCTCCTATTTAAGTGATGCCTTGATTGTGAACAGGTGTGGCAATAATCAGGCCTGGGTGTGGCTAGAGAAATTGAACTCAGGTGTGGACAACCACAGTTATAGTATGTTTTAACAAGGGGGGCAATCACTTTTTCACACAGGGCCATGATGGTTTGGATTTTTTTTCACCTTTAATAATAAACACCTTCATTTACAAATTGCATTTTGTGTTTACTTGTGTTGTCCTTGACTATTGTTTAAATTGGTTTGATGTTCCGAAAAACACTTAAGTGTGACAAACATGCAAAGGAACAGGAAATGAGGAAGGGGGCAAACACTTTTTCACACCACTGTAGGTGTCCACAGCTTGGAGGCCAGGAGGTGCATAGCCAACTAGCCAACAGATGCCCTCCACTTTGGAGAGGTGGGGGGGGGGGGTGTGTCTTTATTGTGAGGATTTGTTTGTAGGTTTGGAAGATTTGGGAGTCCCCGGTCTAGATCTGGCGTTGCAATGGGTAGCTTGCGAAAAAAAAAAAAATGGAACTCTCTTTATAATCAGAGGCTGGAAAATGATTACCAGGTTGAAGCTTGATGAGGTAAAAAATAAAAAGGAAGAAGGAGTACTCTTACTGCCAGTGACATCTTTACCAAAGGTATCTAAGATAGCCCCAAAGTGATGTCCTCTGTCAAAGTATAGGCAGTAAGAGTTTTTTGCACTGGTGTTCAGAAGACCCACATTTTATCAACAGGTCAACGGACCAGAGATTAATACGGATAATAAGCCACCCACACAATCGTGTAATGCGTCAGGCATAAGCAGAGAGCAACTAATTCAGCTATCGGAGCCGAGAGGTTGTCCAGGCTGGGGCAAGAGTCACGATAATATGGTCGGGATCCATCCAGCAGCCTGGACCATCACCTGGCTCGGCCTCTCAACGAGCTGCTAAGAGCCTGAGCCAGCTGCCCCTGCCCCCTCCACAGCTCAGTACTCCAGTGAGCACGCAGGGGGCAGAGCAGAGATCCAGTGACTGAGAACTGAGTGATCGCTCGGTTCGCAGCCTTAGACGGTGGGGGACAGATGTAGCATCAGACCGATGCTGCATCCACCTAGTGAAGTACTCTTGGGGAAAAAAAACAAAAACACTACTCTTAATAAAACTGCTTCTTTTTGGCCCAAGGAGAATTGTAAAATATACATTGTGGCCCTTATACTGAAAAGATTGGAGACTCCTGGTGTAGAACATCACTATTCATGATCTGTAGTCAAAGTCTGAAGAAAATGCACAAATACATCACTCAGAACTGCTCGGTGCTTCTTTAGTAACAGTTTCTTTATTTTCTTTTTCACATATTGACAGGTTTCATTATAATAAATACCTGACATGCATTTGTCAATGTTGAAGAAAACATGGAGGCCATCATTCCGAACCTTTTCTTTGAAAAAACGTTAGTGGCCTGGCTGCTACGGCAATCCGAGGGCTTTCGTATTTCAAAGTCACTGACCAGGAACAAAGTATGCAGACAAGGAGTTGCGACTTCATTTTCTGCATACAAACTCTGAGTCTGGGGCTCAAAGGAACCAAAGCTAGGAGAGAGACAGGCAAAATTTCCTATGAGGTCAAGCAATGGCAGCCCCTATATTTCACATCATATGTTCCATCAGAACAGGTTCCCTTTAAAATAAGAACAGAGAGGTCAAATACATGCACATAATACGAGATTGTGTTTTCAGTCTTTCTGGACCTGCCATGGTAAAGGGTTTGTAGTCCCCTTCAGGCCAGGAGCACATCACAGTACCGAGTCTCAATTTCTCAGGGTAACTTCAATTTTAATTAGTCCCAACAGACTCATGGCTCAGAACATCAAATGGAGCAGTACATTAGATAAATATAATTCATATAAAAATAGTGTTTAGCACCCATGGAGCAATTCAATTTACCACATTACAGATCGATGTAATAAAACACTCCTAGGATGTTGATCCCATTTAGATCTGAATAAAGTGAACTGTTGATGACTGGGGGGGGGGGGGGGGTCACCATGAAAGGCAGTGGCACCTGATATAATCGGACTCCAATGTAAAATATAAGCCACGGCCCCTGAGGTTCAAATGTACCAAATGCCCTAAACCCATCATCCCCAACACCGCCAACTCCCTCTGCAGCCAACATGCAAACTCCATTACTTGCTGTGCCCCCCAAACCTCATTATCCCTCCTTCACACCTAACCACCTCCCACTCCTATAACACCACCCATATTGCACAATATATGCTCCCCCTCTTCCATAGAAAATGAATTGGCTCCACAATTACTATGCATCATAATCCAGGACAATCCTTGGCGCTGTAGTAAGTCTATCCAAAAAGAGCGTGGAACATGTTTCAAGGGTTCTGCCCTCTTAAGTGAGCTCTGAGGAAGAGGGCACAGCCCTTGAAAACATGCAAGACATGCTCTTTTGGATGGATGTGCTACAGCACCAAGGATTGGACGGTGATACATGCGTACGTTGGAATTTGGTTTATTAATAAAAGGTTTTATGGTAATGCACTAGACAGGTGCATCGCCTTCTTTCTTTCCTCTTGTTCCAGTTTGGTTTTCCCCAATCTGAAGTGGCGTTTTGGCTCCATGTGGCGATTCTTCATAATCAGTTCCACTAGAGAAGAGGAACTTATTTTGGGCAAAATTTTGGACTCCTAGCACTGAGGGTTCTTCCATCTGTAGCATTGACATGAACATTGCCTTTGTAATCCTAACAGTGGCAGCCCATCCATAAGGGAGCAGGAGCACCGCCCCCTAATCCATGCACCCGGCACCCTAATCTACATGCAGGATGCCAGTTGCATGGATTCTAATAGGGTTTGTTTTTGTTTTTTGAAGCACATGATTAGAATCTGAGGCTTTAATTGGCTTCAAAAAAGGGTGGGCTCAGGGCACAGAGCACTGCTCCCCAAGCCCACCCAGTTCTGTGACAATAACAAAATATTCGCCATTGTCTTCCTTATTCTCCTCCTGGTCAAATCAGGAAGCGGGCCAGGGAGTCTCAGGACACAATTCTGTTTGCCCAGGAGGAGAAGCCCCAGCACCCCTCAGCTGGAGCAAGGAGCAGCAGCCCTACCCCCTCCTCATCTCCGAAGGCAAGGCTGCCTTCCCGTCCATCACCCAGGGGTGGTTTGGCAGCAATGCGAGTGAGGGGGCAGGTTTGTTTGCACCCCCCCCCCCCCCCCATTTTTAAATATTGAGCACCAGCCACCACTATATCCTAACTAGCCTTAAAGCGGGAGTCCACCGGGACTCCGCGTTTTTTTTTTTTTTTTTTTAAAGCCAGCAGCTACAAATACTGCAGCTGCTGACTTTTAAAATAGTGACACTTACCTGTCCAGCGCGCCCGTGATGTCGGCACCCGAAGCCGATCTCTAGATCATCTGTAAGGTGCTGCCGCCGCCATCTTGGGTATGGGAATCAGGAAATGGAGCCTTTCGGCTTCATTTCCCGGTTCCCTACTGCGCAATGCGCGAATCGCGCTGCGCAATAAGGACGGTCCCTGCTGCCTCTGGGATCTGTGTGTTTCCCAGCAGGCAGCGGGGCACTTGCGGAAAGGGGCGGGCACTTGCGGAAAGGGGCGTAATCTACACCCCTTTCCGCAGAGAGCTATCCCGGAAGTGGGTGCAGAATACCTGTACTGTACAGGTATCTGCACCCCCCTCCCCCCTGATAGGTGCCAATTGTGGCGCCGGAGGGGGGGAGGGTTCCGATGAGCGGAGGTCCACTTTAGGGTGGACCTCCGCTTTAAAATACTCCCTCATCCCTTCGAACACCTAATCTGACTAACCTGTGTAAGAAAGATTTATATACTCACCCAATTTCAGCCCATTCCCATCTGGGAATGGCTGCAGGGAAAAAAAAAAAAAAAAAAAAAAAAAAAAAAAAAAAAAAAAAAGGAGCGCTCAAAAATGTCTGGTATGCCTGCGAGCGTTAAAGTCACCCACAGGACCACAGCTCCTATGGACCACCCATTGTCAGCACTCCCTCCCATACCCTGCGGCCACTGCTGAATGATTCAGGGAAGCCAGATCACATGACTGGACCAAAGCAGCCTGAAAAGAAGTACAAGTATAAGCAAGTAATTTGCATATAGTTAGGTAGGCCTCATGGGCCTTGCAGAAACTCTGCCACAAACTCTTCAAAACCTGTTCTCACACCAGGGGCGGATCCAGAGTCTAGTCTCGGGAGGGGCACTGCCAGAAAATAAGGCTGCTTTCACACTGGGGTGGGCGGGCGACGGCGGTAAAGGCCGCTAACGGGACGGTTTTATCTCATTTATTTCTACTGAGACACACAGCCGCTATATCCCAATATGACATGTTGGTGCGGGTACTTGAATAAACCCTGCATGCATTCTGGGATCCGCACGCATGACATACTGGGATATAGCGGCTGTGTGTCTCAGTATAAATAAATGGGATGCATGTAACACTTTATGCATCCCCAAGCCAGTAAAAGACAGCCCTGCATGTCAGACGCATGTCTGCCCTGTGTGAATGAAGCATAAAGATACAGATTTCTGTCATTCTATATCATCATTATTATCATGATAATCACACAATACAGGTGCTGTGGCTCAACGCACCTGTGCTGTGTGATTATCATGATAATTGATGATGATTGGTAATTGTAATATGACACATGGAGGGGGGTTAATGTACTCACTGATGTATTACTGACCAGTGGCAATTAATTAACCCCTTTGTGCTGCAATAGTGGCAGTGTTTATAAACCCCTTCATGCTGTAGCATAAAAGGGGTTAATTAACATTGATGGTGCCACTATCATTAATGCAGCACAAAGGGTTAATTGTCACTGATCACAAATACATGAGTGAGTACATTAACCCCCTCCATTGTGCCATATTACAATTACCAGTGTAAATTATTTCAGCCCCACCCCCAAAGCATTCACCACTTCACCTGTAAGACAAGGTGTTAACTAATTAACATAACAATGCCGCTCGTAGCTCATTAACACAACACTGCCTTAGCTAAGTAAGTGATCACTCACTTGCAGTGCACTGAGCTGGCTACAGTCCATCTTGTCTTCAATCCTGCGCGCCTCTGAATCGTGACGTCACACCAGCCGGGACTAGGAAGCTCCTGTCGGGTAGAGATCACTCCGCCTGACAGGGAAGTGAAGTGACACTCGTGCCGCTCTGCTGCAACTCTGCCAGCATGTAGCAGCAGCCCGTGTCACATCAATTACAGACCCCCATAGTGACCCACTGGCCCCCTCTAAATAAACTGATGGAAGCCAGGGGAAGCAGCAATAAAGTCCCAGCTGCATTTAGATGCCTCATGCAAATCTGGTGAGGTGGCGGAGGGAGAAAGCCTTGGAGTAAGTTCTATTTTCTCGGAGGGGGCAATTGTCCCGTTGCCCCCCCCCTGGATCCGCCCCTGTCTCACACCATTCATGCTGAATGCATGTGGTTCATTCCTACTACAAAATACAGTAACTATTGCTATGTGGTATCCCTGGTTGAACTCCACTATAAGGAGCAGCCATTTCTCCAATGGGATCAGCAAACCCAAACTTCCTACACCTGTAGGATCTCCATGTCTCTGTGCTTAATCACGTATGACAGAACTTGTACAGTACATTTAAGAACACTGACAGCAAAAATATAGAACCTTGTATGTTCTGAATACCTTACAGTAGTCAAAAATATTTTAATCAAAATCCCCAAATCTAGTGCAAAATAAATTCTTAAAGTGGAACTGAACTCAAAAAAAAAAAAAAAAAAAAAAAAATTGCCATTTGTTCATTGTGCCTGAGCTTTACATTTATTGTTTTACAGCCAGTCCCCGAGTTACGAATGCCTCCTACTTATGAAACTGCCTCTGAGTACCTCTGGATACATCCCACACTGCAGTACTAAATGTACTGCATGGCCAGAAGAGCCCCAGATAACATAAGCGCCCGAAACATCCCACAATCCATGCACAGGCGGAAGTTACACTTACAAATGCAGTGTTCCGACTTACGAACAAACCTACAGTCCTTATTGTGGTTCATAACTCGGGGACTGCCGGTATTTGGAATTCCTCCTTAAAAATAGCAGCGCACTTTGTTTTGTGCATCTGGATCTCTCTGTGCCTATATGCTCATAGATGTACACTATATTAACAAAAGTATTTTGAGAGAAATAATTGAGATATATATATATATATATATATGACACACCTTTAATGGCATCCCATTCTTAGTCCGTGGGGTTCAAATCCACTCCCAAACTCGCACATCCATGTCTTTAGAACACCCAAAAGGTGTTCCATCAGGTTGAGGCGAGGACTGCGCAGGCCAGTCAAGTTCCTCCACCCCAAACTCGCTCATCCACGTATTTATGGACCTTGCTTTGTGCACTGGTCCAAATCATTTGGTGGAGGGGGGGATTATGGTGTGGGGTTGTTTTTCAGGGGGTTGGGTTTGGCCCCTTAGTTCCAGTGAAGGGAACTCTTAAGGCGTCAGCATACCAAGACATTTTGGACAATTTCAAACAGAAATTTGTGGGAACAGGTTGGGATGGCCCCTTCCTCTTCCAACATTACTGTACCAAGCAAGGGTTCATAAAAAGACATGGACGAGTGAGTTTGGGTTGAGGAACTTGACTGGCTTGTACAGAGTCCTGACCTCAACCCGACAGACCAACTTTGAGATGAATTTATAGCAAAGACTGCGAGCCAGGTCTTTGTGTCCAACATCAGTGCCTGACCTCACAGATGCGCTTCTGGAAGAATGGTCAAACATTCCCCATAGACACACTCCTAAACCTTGTCGATGGCCTTTCCAGAAGAGCTGAAGCCGTTATAGCTGCAAATGGTAGGCCAACTCAATATTGAAACCTACGGAATAAGACTGGGATGCCAATAAGGTTACTGTGCGTGTAAAAGGCAGGCGTCCCAAACTTCCAATACTTTTGGTTATATATAGTGCAAATCTGCAGTACAAGACGAAAGCACAGCGGCCTCCGAGTGCTAATCTCATGACGTCTGGAATGAGGTGATAATGTCACTACTGTGCTGATCATGGTTCTCCTTGCTGGAGGCTCTGACAAGAGGACGCAAAGCCCTGCCTGTACAAAGATGGCCGCCGCTAAACAAAGTGCAGAACAAGGCATGTCATTAATATGGGGGGGGGGGGGGGATCAGCTGCAGGAAGACCACAGTTTGCCTTTGCCTTCAATCTTCCATTTTCTGGGCACATCATCAAGAGTTCAGTTATTCTTTAAGCAGACAAAAAATATTATTCTCAGGGATTTAGCACCATCAGGTTAAGATTTTGTAACAAGTTTTAGACTTGGTCCATTGACTTAGAACAAGTGTTCATGATCTACTGCAAATATACTCAAATGTAAATGGAGCAAGTATATATATATAAAAATTTAATTTTTTTAGTACAATTGAAAGCGTAATTCCAGGTTTTAGTGAAGTTTAAATAGTGAAGTAGAAGGTTAATTTGGAATGAACTAACAGATGTGTCAGCTGTGTGCACTATATAAACTCCATGTAGATCCAGCTACATACAATATACAGAGCTGTGTTGTGGTGGTGGGGGGTGGATGAGAACTTCCAAAACAAAATCAAGTCGGGCTGAGCGCAGCTAGCCATTCACAGGGGGCTTTGTATTCTATGAATGGAGGAAAGGAGGGAGCGCCCAGTATCGAATGAATTGCACAGAGGGTATCATTTGTAAACATTTAATGAAATTACCAAAAAATGGCCAAGCCGACATGTTTCAGAGGAAGAAACTCCCCCTTCCTCAGGGCTGCTGCTGTGTGAATGGTGAGCTGAGAAAATCCCATTACGGGTGTATCTGTAATATCAGAAATGCTCAATTAATGCAGTGTTTACAGCAGCAGCATTGAGAACACAGCAATCAGTCTCTTCCCCCGAAACACATTGGCTTGACCATCTTTGGACCTTTATTAAAACGGTTACAAATTATATCCCTCTGTGCATTTCATTGGTTATTGGGCGTTCTCTCCTCTCCTACCCCCTCTAGTACATGCGGAAGTGACCTTAAAGGCCATACCCAAAAGGCAGCAGCACGGGCCCTCAAATAAGGGCTCATCGCCATTTTCTTCAAGCTGTAGTGGGGCAGAAAGCATCAGAAGAGAACTCTTCCACCCTACTTCTACCACCATCACCTAACCATCGACTCACGGTCAACTGTGTCAGTCAAGCGCAATCTTCAAACCCTACAGAAGGTACCTCTGATTGGCTGAGGCAGAGATCGTGATATCATCCTCTCTGCCTCAGCCAAATCAGAGGAAGCTTTGTATTCATTCCAAGAATACAACGCTTTCTGTGAATGGCTTACAGAACTAAGCCCAAATCAAATTTTATTGTGGGAATCTGACAGAATGTCTGCATCCCGCTGCCGGGACACAGCACTGTATACTGTATGTAGCTGATGCCACAAAACAGTTTATAGAGCACACACAGCCACTACATCCATTAGTGAAAGTAGTCATTTGACTGGACCAAGTGGTTCTAGGAGGTTGAAGTTTTTTTTAACCTTAACGCATTCTCTGCATTAAAGCAGAGTGCCAGTCCCCCACGTCAATTTTTTATTTATTTATTTTTATTTTTTTAAATGCCGCTGTCATTTGTTCAACTTTATCTGGCACATTTAGCTAGTGTCTACAGTGTATTCCGGGGTTAATTTCAGTTTCAAATAAAGACCACCTTGATCTGGGAAGCTGACAGGGTCCATGTCCACTGTGGGCATCTGAATCCCTCTGGTATCCATTTCCGGGACTAGAAGCAGCTGGCTAACCAGAATGCACTTCCCGATCTCGCGCCTGCACAGTAATGTCACCGCGTGGCGCTCCTTCCTCCTGACACGTTGCCGTAGCAACGGTCTGGAAATAACGCAAGATTTTGTCAGTAGCAATTCGCAGGGACTCTTGGGATACACGATGCCGCCATCCCAGGAGCCCTTGCGAATCGTCTGGTGACGCAATTGCCTAGGTCAGTGATGGGGAACCTTGGCACCCCAGATGTTTTGGAACTACATTTCCCATGATGCCCAACTACACTGCAGAGTGCACGAGCATCATGGGAAATGTAGTTAAAAAACATCTGGGGTGCCAAGGTTCGCCATCACTGGCCTAGGTGGTTACTGCCAGAAATGCAGGAGAAAGAATATAAAAGGCATTTCCATTTAAATAAATGATAAAAAAAAAAAAAAAAAAATTTACATTGGGAAAAAGGAAGCTCAGCCGGGATACCATAGAGAGCAAGTACATAAAAATGGGTGGAACTCCGCTTTTAGTTCTTCTGGGTGCAGCTCCCAGCCCCCCACCCTTATACTGACTGGAGCTCGATCTCAATCCAGAGCTGTGCGTTAAACACACAGAGCAAAGCTTGGGGTGCGAGCCCACACGAGCGCCCCCATAGCATGGTTGGCACCTGGCAAGGGGGAGAAGCCAGGGGACCCGAGGAGGATCAGAGTTGATCTGTGCAAAAACCATTAGCAGGTAAGTATGAGGTTTGTAACCCCATTTTTTTTTTAAACAATCACTTTATACTTCACCAAGTCCTGGAGTTAGACTTTATTACACAACTCACAAAACAACAAACTATTAATTTTTAAAGAATTAAAGTGCTGGAAATCGCAGAGGTGAGATCTGATATAGCCACAGCTGTGTACATGGCCATCTTTTTTTTTTATTATTCTCACTTGCTTTGGCCAATAAAGGTTTAAAAAAATCGGACACTTTCTAGGTATAGCACCATAATTTTCATATCTGATGACATCTATAACAATAGTCTCACAGAAGTCAATGACAGTGATAGAGTTATAGAATAATAACCGTTATATTTTGGTGGCGGGTTGTTCTGGCAGAACGTGCATCCCCCCGTATTCTGTGCTTAGACTACTGACATGCGAAAGCAGCCTTACCAACGCAGAAGGATTATATGGAAAGAGCTTCTTTCTGTGCAGCCTATTAATGGCTTCTTGAAGGTCTTCCAAGCACTGGACTGCCCTCTGCTGGGTGCCCTGGCCATGACACGTGTTGCCTCCAGCTTGTGCACTTGGTTGTGAAGGACTGGATATTGAACCGTGGGCTGTCAGCTCCAACTTTTTCATGTGTTTATCTATATCTGTGCTGTCAGCCCCTGCAGAGTGTGCAATGACAGGACCCTGCTTACTGTCTGCAGATTCTGATTCTGATTCCGAATCTGAGCTGTCATAGTCTACAAGGCGTTGAAGGGCACCCAGCGGGGAAGGTGCTAAATGCTTGGTATGCCCGACAAACGAAGAGGCAGGTCTGCCAATGTCCATAGGAGTGGGTGAAAGATTAGGAAAACGAATGCAGTCGCTCTGAATTGGTGTCGCTTTCACCGATTGCTCTTGCTGTGGCTGGAAATTTCTAGACTTATCGAATAAAGAACATGTGAGGCAGAACCGAGGCCAGTCGGAATTCAGCAGCTTTAGGTACCTGACCAAGTATTCCAGGAAGCAGGTCTCTGAGGAGATCAGAAAATCCAGCAGCACCGATGAATCGAACGAAACATTGCCGAGCATGAAGAGGAAAACGCAGTGAGGGTCGCTTCCGGACTGATGCGAGGATCCGCTCCATATCGAATTCTCCGAATCACAGCTTGTAGATTGAGAGCAAAGGCTGAAACAGGAGAACAATTAATAAGTATAGGAAAAGCAAGGACTTCCTCTTCACTTTAAAAACAGAGAACTGTAAACTAGAGAGGAGTGAGGGCCGGTTCACACTAGAGGCGGTGAGAATTCGCTGCACCTAAATTGCGGAGTGTATGTTAAGTTAACCATTTCAGCACCTGAAGGATATATCTACTTCATGACTAGGCCATATTTTACCATACGGCACTGCGTCGCTTTAACGGACAATTGCACGGTCGTGCGACACTAT
Source organism: Lithobates pipiens (assembly GCF_037356315.1). Taxonomy (NCBI): domain Eukaryota; kingdom Metazoa; phylum Chordata; class Amphibia; order Anura; family Ranidae; genus Lithobates; species Lithobates pipiens. The sequence goes on along the minus strand of NW_027507892.1, from coordinate 1,560,535 downwards.
ACCCAAACGACTGATGTCCGTTCCCCCCAAATAGAGATTTATGTTGGTAGTATTTGATCACTCTGGAGTTTTTATTTTTCTGCGCTATGAAACAAAAAAAGCGCAACAATTTTGAAAAAAATAAAATAATTTACTTTCCGCTATAAAAAAAATTTAAATTTTTTTTTTGGAAAAGTAAAACCTTTATTCATCAGTTTAGGCCGATGTGTATTCTACGTATTTTTGGGTGTTAATCTTATATTGGTTTGCACAAATGTAAAAATTGCAATAAGTGTATATTGGTTTGCGCAAGCGTATAACTTTTTGCACAAACCAATATATGCTTATTGCGATTTATTTTTTTTTTAAATAGCGGGTAGATTTATGGCATTATTTTTTTTACAAAAATTCTTGTACTGGTAAGGAGGAGTTTGATAGTGGGCCTGTGCCCTCCACCTGCATCTAAACGCCCTAGCCTCATGCCCCGGGGAGAAACAACCAGTGTGCATGGGGTCTTAAAGTACTACAATTAGGTGGAAAACTGAAGCTTAAAAGAGGGAGTCAACCTAAAAACAAAAAAATTAAAAGCCAACAGCTACAAATACTGCAGCTGCTGACTTAATAAATGGACACTTACCTTTCCTGGAGTCCAGCGATGTCAGCAGCCGAAGACGAGCAATCGTTCGGCTCTCAGCTGCTGCTGGCGCAATTCTCGGTGAGGGAATCAGGAAGTGAAGCGTTGCGGCTTCACTTCCCGGTTCCCTCCTGCGCATGCGCAAGTCGCGCAGCGCAATAAGAATGGTCCCACGTGTGTCCCAGCAGACAGCGTGGCGGGACAGGAATATTCCCGAGTCTATGCCCAGAAGTGGGTGCAAATACCTGTCTTGGGGTGGTGGTATCTGCACCCCCCCCCCCAAAAAGGTGTCAAACTGGAGAAGGGGGGGGGGGGGGTTCAATTTTTGTGTGAACCTCCAATTTAAAAAAGAGAATTATGGGATTTGTATTCTCCCCCCCCCCCCCCCCCAGAATCATATTCAATCATATTCACCTAGATGGATGTAGCATCTGTCCCACACCGGGGGAGAACTGAGCGATCAAGCACTGCTGATCGGTCTGTTCAGGGCTCCCGAGCAGAGAGCTGTGTCCAATAGCTATAATACGGTTTATTCTTTTGAATTGAATCAGGCCCCAGCTTGGTTTATTCCCAACTCCGTATTAGCACATTCTCCAGGGCACAAGTGCCATTTCATGCAGCCCTCGCACTCTGTTTTTTTTTTTATAACTAGACCAGTGGTCTCCAAACTGCTGCCCTTTACTTGTCTTTGTCCAGCCCATGGGGCATTACTCTACCCACTGACAAAAACAACAGGGCAATAATTTCTGCACTGCCACCACCAATGTGGCACGATTCTTCCCACTGAGCACCAACTATGGGGCACTATTCCTCACGCTGACACCAATGATGGGGCACAAATTCCTCCGATACTAAAGATGGGACATTGTTTCCTCCCACTGATCATAATCCAGCCCCCCCTCAAGTCTGAAGCACAGTAAACTGACCCTTTCTTTAGAAAGTTTGGAGACCCCTGAGCTAGATCATGGAGGAATTTTGTTCCGCCACCTCCAGCTCTTGCCCTCGGCTCTTCTGTCACTTGTAAACACAGAAGCCTTCTGAGGCTTTTGAGAGATGAGGGCTGTGGGAGGGAGATATATGCAGAGGTGGGGGAGAGATCAGAGCCGAAGAGTGGTGGAAGTTAGATGTGGACAGCCTGTGAAATAGCTGAACCCTGCATTACACACCCTGAACACTGCACACAGTACACCCCACAATGCTGCATGCAGCGCACTCCTGATCTCTGCACTTTGTACATAGCACACTTCTGCCCTCTGCACTTAGCATACCCCTGAAATATGCACTCTGTACATAGTACACAGTGCACCCCTGAACTCTGCAAGCCGCCTACTCCTGAACTCTGCACTTTGTAAATGGCACACTCCTGAACCCTGCACTCTGTGCATAGCGCACTACTGAACGCTGCATAGTCTTTACAGATACAACTAGCCCTTTCAGACACCTTTCACACTGGGGAGCATTTCAGGTGTTTTGGAAGGCATGAGAGGTGCTATTTTGCTCCAAGTGTGAAAATCCAGGAGAAAAAAATATAAAAATAAAAAATAAAATCCTGCAAGCAATGTCTTTGGGACGGTGCAGGAGCAGTGTATATGCCACTCCCAAAATGCCCTGCCCATGGAAATGAACAGGCAGTGCTGCCAAAGTGCCTGCAAAGGACTTTGGCAGCACCAAAACACAGGCACCTTTAACCCTTTCCTCAGGCGCTAGCAGGGGTTAAAAACGCCCAGCTAGCGGCTGAAAAGCACCGCTATAACAGCAGTAAAGCACTGCCAAAACTAGCGCCACTTTACCGCCAATGCCAGCAATCCCCCCCCTGGGGTGAAAGGGGTCTCAGGGCAACCATAATGCTGATACAGCCCACAATGAAATTTAGTTAAACACTCCTGCTCTAGGGTTTCCCTGATGGGCACAGGTACACAGAGAAACATCACTGGTGCCAAAGCAAGTATGGCAGAAGCCTGGATCTTACCTTTTATTTATTTATTTTTATTTTTAAGCGTTTAGATAGCATTTTTACATCAGAAGAGTGGGTTAAAAAAAATAAAAAATAAATAGGAGTTGCGTCAATTTTAGAGCAAGGTCCGCCACTGTATTCTGTGGTCATACGCAATACACTTACCTAGGATTGTGCTGGTACATCTTGAGTAAACACTTGGCAACCTCCAACATGTCATCATCCTGCTCGATGAAGGTGAGAGACACCCACTCACAAGGGTGCACCGGCTCCTTCCACTCAATATGGTGCTTTAGGAATTTCAGGAGGTGAGCCATCAGAAGGCCCAGAGCCAGAACCTCGGTCTGCCCTGAAATACAGAACACAAGTCTGATCAGTCTCTGGTAATCACAGCAGACGAGACTGCCCTCTCCTGGTACCTGAAGTGTTTGCACACTGGGCATAGCTGCCCCATTACACAATTTTCCAACGACTCAATGAATAATTCTGATATCTGAGATACAAGTGCTTTTGGAATTCCACAAGTAACACATTCCAGACAGGTCACTATGTACAGCAACAGTAACCGTTTAAATAATAAAAGAAAAGTCATAATTGTATTAAAAAAGGAGTCCATCAGCTCCGGCGAAAGTACTCTGTCTAGGCCGGGGTGAGGTTAGTCTGTTGTGCACAAGGGGAAGCATTTCTTAAAGTGTAAGCTACCCCTAAATTATTATTTTGTCTTCTATTTTGCCTAGAGGCGATTCAGTTCGCATTGTGCGCTATACAAGCATTTCATTCATTCTAGGTATGTATAACTAGCCTAGTGTGTGCAACAATTTTTATTGCTGCCACAAAAGGTGCTAACAACCCCCCCCCCCCCCCCACACTATTTGAATGACAATTGCGCAGTCATGCAACACTGTACCCAAACTAAATTTTTATAATCCCCACCCCACAAAATAATGCTCTCTTTTGGTGGCATTTGATGACCTCTGGGGTTTGGTTTTTGCGCTATAAAAAAATAAAAAATACAAAAAGTTTGTTTCCGTTACAAAACTTTGTAAAAGGCAAAAGTTTTCTCCTTCACTGATGGGCATTAATAGGGGGCATTGATATTCACTATTGGGGGCAGATAGATGGTACTGATCAGGAGGGACTGGTAGGCATCACTGATGGGCACAGAGTGCCATCCCTGGTGGTCTCAAGTGGGCATCCTTGATGGTTCTGCATGGATAATCAATGCGCCGATTATAAGCACAGAATCCCCCCACCCCCTGGCAGGAGAACCGCTGATCAGCTCTCCTCTACTCGTGACCAACGGGCACAGGTAGAAGAAAAGCCAATAAAATGGCACTTCTGGTTACCATGTGATGAGCTGTGATTGGGCACAGCTGATCACATGGTAAAGAGCCTACGTCATAGGCCCTTTACCTAGATTGGAGATGCGGTGTGTCAGACTGACACCGCAGATCACCACGCTATGCGCCCCATGGGCACTGGCTAGTGGCTCACCCTGCTGAACGTCATACGATGCTCAGTCAGGGTAACAACCACTTTGAGCACATCATTTTGCTATATGGCGGGCAGTGGTTAATTTAAACATTTACAAATCACTTTAACCACTTACTGACCGCACCATAGCAGATTTACTGCTACAGGGCAGTATCGGTCCGTTGCCAGCTGAGACCATCTCCAGTGTGTTCGGGCAGCGCTGGCAGGGGAGCGGGTCTGGTGGAGGCGGTGCCCGAGCGCGTGTTGTGTGAGGTCATGATGCAAGGGAGCCTAGCAGAGTGGCTGAAGCCTCGTTTGCAGGTCCGTGGGATGGGAGCAAGGAAGCCGGGAGCGGGAATGTCAGTGCTGTTTGGACTGAAGGGACCACCTGACGTGGACAGAGACCGTCACTGTGACTCAGGAGGGGGCATGTCGTGATCTTTGTTGCTGCACACTGCTGTCAGTGTCACTGTGAGAAAGTCAGTCAATTTCATGTTTGTGTGTGCGCCCACCATTTCGAAAGTCCTGTCCCTGAGCTACTTACCATTTATTCAAAATCAAAAAATAGTTTTTTGCCTTAATATATCTGTACTCGTTTGTAGCCTAGGTACTGAAATTTGCACTTTTGGAAATGCCAGTAAAAACTTAGCTGTGCCAATAAATTGTGGGTGTCGGGTCAGTAGATGTCAATATGGTAGGTTGGAAACAATGCCAATGTCTCACTCACCCACATGCATAGCTAGCCCATAATTGTAGCCCAAAACAAGAAAAATGGTACCGCTCGAATGCCCACCAAACCTGTCGGATCAACAGGTGAAAAAGACTGGTGCAAGACAGCCGTAAAGAGCAAAACGCATCTGAGGACTTCTCTACAGGTGGAGAACAGGATTTCAAGCCATTACCCATCTCATTCACATTTATCCAACAAGGAGTTGGTGTCTGTGTGCAGGCGGCCACCATTTTGTTGTAGCCCATAATTGTAACAACTTACGAACCTTGAATAATATTGGTGAAATTGTGGTCAAAATTTCCAATCTGACAGATAGTTGTTTTTCTGTCTGCTGGTGTCCTGGTATTACAATTGCACATTGTTCAGTATTCCTTTACTGACCTAATTATTTTCTAAGCATTTACGGTCTTTAATTTGCATTATTTCAAAGCCAATTCCAGTATAACAGAGGAATTTTGAGCTTGGAAACAGCAATACAAACAAATGACAAGAACTGAGGATAAGATTTCACTTATGTTTACTTTTATTGATAACGTTCATATCAACACTTGGGTTGCTTTTAAGCTCCCATCATCCAACGAACCTCTTCATACCTGATGTTCATCCAGATTACTGCACCATCCAAGTGTGCAAAGGTTCATCTAAGAACCAGCGGAATAAAAATTATACCGAAAACATGTTTATCTTGGCGCTTAATCATTTCAGCTCCAGAACGTTTACCGCCCCCCCCGCCCCTTCATGACCAGGCCATTTTTTGGCGATACTTCCACTGAAAATTGCACGGTCGTGCAATGATGAAATAAAATTGATGTCCTTTTTTCCCCCCACAAATAGAGATTTTTGGTGGCATTTGATCACCTCTGCAATTTTTATTTATTTTTTTGTAGCAAAAAAAAAAAAAAAAAGAAAAAAATTATATCCACACATACATCTGATTTATTAAAAAACTAAATAAAAAAAAATGTAGATAGATAGAGATATATATATATATATATAAAATTTCATGAATTTAGGGACTGAGGCGTATAAATATACAATATAGAGTGATCGGTGCAAAAAAAAAAAAAAAAAAAGTCACTGTGTAAATGACACTGGCAGGGAAGGGGGTTAACATCAGGGGCGATCAAAGGGTTAAGCGTATTCCTAGGGAGTGCTTACTACCTGCGGGGGGGGGGGGGGGGGGGGGGGGGGGAGAATTCCATGACTGGGGAAAAACAGATCTGTGTTATTGCTCAGCAGAAGCAAAAAAATCTTAATTCCATCACAGAACTAGAGGCCTAGAGGCGATTCAGTTCGCATTGTGCGCTATATAAGTATTTCATTCATTCAGAACGGCAGGCTGCCTCGTTTACATAGGCAGACTGCTGTTTTGCCCCTCCTGTGAACTACCGCGGCCACCAGACCTGCTGATTGGCTCTCGCTGTGTCTAATCACAGCGGGAGCGGCTCTCCGGTAGTGGTGCATAAAAATCAAGAACAGGTACGCGATTTCACGCAGTCGGGCCACAGTATACATTTGGTAGGTGGTCCGGAAGTGGTTAAAGCCCAACTACTTACTGTACATGTAAATAGTGTCTGTTTGGGCCATGTTGGCTCAAACTATTTTCCTGAGCCAACAGGTGAACATGGTGGACACACGCTGTATGTAGCCAAGGCTACATCGAGTGTACAGGGCTGTGTTCCTGGAAGTGGGATGAGAACTTCCCCTCCAGTTTCCGGAACAAAATAGAGTTGGCCTGAGTGCTGCTCAGCCTTTCACAGGAAGCTTTGTATTCCATCAAAGAATGCAAATCTCCCTCCGATTGCCTGAGGTGGAGATAGTGACGTCCATCCACCCACCTCTCCACCTCAGCCAGCCAGAGGGAGATTTCCATTAATTTACAGAATACAAAGCTTCCAGTGAATGGTTGAGCAGTGCTCAGTCTGACTATTTTGTTCCGGAAACGGGACGGGAAGTTCTCACCCCCCTGCCATGAAGCTGAGGCTACATACATTACTGTGCGCCAGACAAGCGCACCTGTTCATGCAGTAAGCAATTTGTTTGGGCCAGCTTGGCAGAAACTACCAACAAAAAAAAAAAAGGGAAATAAATGTGGGGTTACTCTTTAACGAGGACAATAGCTTACACAATTACTTTTTATAATGACTAGGCATATAACAAACCTACCAAAAGAAAGAAATAAAAAAAATAAAAATCTAAAAAGCCACACACCGCATTCAGGATAATACAGCTGTGACCAAAAATCTTGGCACCCCTGCATTTCTGTCAGATAATGCACCACTTCACCCAGAAAACTGTTGCAGTTACAAATGCCTAGGCATTCTCATGTTTATTTCTTTTGTTTGTACTGGTAGGACACAAAAAAGTGGAGACACAAAGCCAAAACTAGCACATTCCACACAAAATTATTGGCATCGTCTCAATTGTAAGAAATAATTTGTAATGAAAACCTCACCTGTATCAATTAACAGGTTCCAACAATATAGAAATCACACCGGCAACCAGTTAAAATGGTACAAAAGTCACGCAACCTGTCTGTTGTGCGTCTGTGCCACACGGAGCATGGAGAAAAGAAAGAGCAGCAACAAATTGTCTGAGGAGTAGAGAACAAAATTGTGGAAAATCACAGACAGACAATCTGAAGGTTAAAAAAGTCCATCTCCAGAGATCTTCATGTTCCTGTGCCCACCATTGCCAAGAAGTTTACAGCCCATGGCACTGTACCTAACCTACCTTGGACGTGGATGAAAGAAAAATTGACCAAAGTTTGCAACAAAGTTGTTTTGAATAATGGATAAAGAACCTCGGTCAACTTCCAGACAAGCTGAAGCTGAAGGTACAACTGTCAGCTCGCAACTATATGTCGCCATCTGAATGAAAAAGGGGACGCTATGGCCCAGGAGGACCCCACTGCTGACAAACATAAAAAGGCCAGATTAGAGTTTGCCAAAATCCTTTTGGAAGAATGTTCTGTGGACAGGCTAACCTAAAAGGACAGATATTTGGTAAAGCCCATCATTCTACGGTTTTCAGAAAAAGAAATGAAGAAAGAATATGGTCCCTACACTCACACATGGTGAAGGTTCACTGATGTTTTGGGGTTGCTTTGCTGCTTCAGACACTGGATGTCTTGACCAAATTCATGCCATTATGAACTCTGAAGACTACCAAAGAATTCTGGGGTACATTGTAGGGCTCAGTGTCAGAAAGTTGGGTCTCCGTCAGAGATCACGGGTCTTACAGCAGGACAATGACCCAAAGAACATGTCAAAAAGCTCTCAGAAATGGTTTAAGACAAAGCGTTGGAGAGTACTAAACTGGCACTACTAAACTGTACTCAAAACCAGCAGTTGGGAAAAAGGAACCCTTTCCAATCTGAGAGGCCTGGAGCAGTTCTGTGCTACCAAAATATTACATTTTGTCCAGTCCATTCTTTGGAGTTTTGCATGGAATATGTCATATTTGGCTTTTTGTGTCATACCAATACAAAACAAAAGAAATAAACATTTGTATTTGCAACAATTTTCTGGGCGAAGTGGTGCAATATCTGACCAAAACACAGGCAGGGGAGCCAAAATTTTTGGCCATGACTGTACCTAAAAGACAAGAAAATCCATTATGAGAAGTGTTATATATGGATAGAATATACATTTTTTTTATCCAGAAAAAGGCCCATGGTACCTTTGCATCAATCTGACTCCTCATTCATTTCTTTTTACCACCAATTAGTATCGCTTGCTATGATAACGCAAGTCTCTTGCAATCCTGAAGAGTCCCCTTTGTCCTGGATAAGCTGCATCTACGCGGTCAAGGTGACCATCCTTCCCAAAGTCCTTTATTATTTTTCCACCCTTTACAGGCAGACTGCGAGGAGGCCTAGGGGTACCCAATTTAGCCAAGCACTGTCAGGCTGCCCAGCTCTCCTGATTAACCCTGCTCCATGCTACCCGATATCCAGTTGCGGGGGCTATTCAAACTCCAACAGCACCCCTATTCCCCTTTCGGCTCTACTGTGGTTACCTCACAAGCTGCAACCCCCCCCCCCCTCAGCCCGCTTATGTGTCATAGCCTTAAACTTTGGGACCCTGTTCGCTACCCGTGTAACCTCATGTCCCCCTTTCTACCACTCCCCCCATTTTTAATAACCTCTTGTTCCTGCCAGGCCTTGATCAACTGAGCTCCTTCTCTTAGTGGTCTAGCCATGGTTTCACAGAGGTCCAACATTTTCTCTCATCCTGCATTCTTCCCTCCTTGTCTTCCTTCCAGGACACCCATGAGGTGCCCTCATTGGAATTCTATCGCTACACTCAACCAAGCCACTGGGTCTCTTCATTGAGATGCAACTGTTTATCCTTTCCAAAAAAAATCTTTTGAACACCTTTGCCTGCATTCCCCTGGTGCCCCAGGAGCAGTCTCGAAAATCTACTCTCCTCTACTGGGTCCCGGCCTGGATAGAGAGCACAAACCCATCCTATAATGACCGGTGCTTTAGAGGCTCTGGCCAATGGGGCAATGTAGCACACATTTGGTGGGCCTGTCCTCTCCTAGGGTTTTAGTCCAGGGTGTTTGGACTCCTACAGTCCTTGTTTCATCTACCCATATGTAGAGATGCTAAATTTTCCTTGTTACACTGCCCGATTCAGGGCATGTTTTCTTACCAACAGAAACTGGCAACTTACTTGTTTATTGCGTGCGGCCAAACAGGTTATAGCCCGAGCTTGGAAGAGGCCGCTGTTCCGTTTGCAATGGTGAAGAGCACTCCAACGGATCTCACGATCAGTGAGAAAAAGTTGGAGTACTTTAAAATGAATCTCACTCTAAATTCCTTAAAGTATGGTCACCTTGGTGGATCTATGCTCTTCCCCACTTTGCACCCGAGCAGCCTGGGCCTCTCCTGAGAACAGTTTTTTTTGTCCCTTTTCCCTCTGGCAGAATCCCCCCCCACCCCCCCCCCCCCTTTTCTGGTCTGTACTTCCTTGTCTCTGCCCTCGCTTCTTATATAATCGAGACCATACCTATGGCCACCCTTGGTCTTTTGTTCTAGGGTGAATTCTCAGATTTGGGCCTCATCTCTTATTGGCTAGCGACCACCGTTGCTATATTTCAAATCCCCTTTTTTCTTAGTACCTCTCTAACGAAAGATCACCCCGACTTGTGACGGGGGTATTCATTGGGACCAGTATAAGCATTTTACTCTGCTGTGACCCACTGTACCTACATCTTGGGGCTCTAGCTAGTTGGCCCTTATGCTCTGGTGCTTTATACAAACCTATGGGGTGCCCCATAAAAGGTTGGCTACTTGATAGCCAATACCTATTAAAGTTATTTAATTGTTATGCTCACTGAACTACGCCCCTGTGTGAGTGAACGTATTTCAAGATATACTTATTTCAATAAAAATTATTATAAAATAAAATGGTCCATGGAGATCACAGCACCATTAAAATTCCCTTTGCTGCACATTAGCTAGTAAATTAGAACCATTGCTCTTAAGGGCAGCTTCACATTTGCACGAAAACTGCAGTTTAGCTGCGCTTTTACATAGACTTCCCAGGAGGTCCTGCGGTTTCAGAAAGTGCCACCAAAACTCCTGCTTTTTGAAACCGCACCAAAGCTGCAGGACCACCTGAAGTGCATGGAAAAGTGCAAGTAATTTGTACAAAAAAAAAAAAAAAACGTAGGTCAGCTGCACCTTGCCCAAACTGCAGGGGGACCAACCCAGGGGCAGTGTGAAGCCAACCTTTAAGCAAGCTCCATGTATGACTTGTATTGCATAGTTACATTGGATCAGCTTGAGACAACTTAAAAATGTATATCTCGTACCTGATGACAATTGGGGAAACTGACAATCTCTGTAGTAGTGGGCAATACTACAGTGATCGCTGCAGTCTTTTGGGTCCTGTGCCGAGAGGCTGCCCCATTCATAGAACACCTTGTAGTTTTTTGTTTTTTTTGATGAATGCAAGGTGTTCCCTGATTGGATGAAGGGGAGAGGAGGAGCTGTGATGTCACAATCTCCACCTCACCCAGAGTATGCCTTGTATTCACTGAAACAAATAAAAGGCGTTCTGTGAATGGCAGCAGTGGGGCAGCCACTCAGCACAGGATTCAAAAGATTGCAGCAATCACTGTAGTAGCGCCAAATATTACAGCGATTGTCAGCTTCCCCGGCGACCCCTTGGGCATGAGATGTACATACTTACATTGGTCCCACAGAATATGCAATTAAGACCATATCTGCAGTTCAGATTTAACATTACATCAAATCCTATACTAAAATAACTACTATATATGTGGCAGTGCATGGATGATTTTTGTCATTGATTGCGTTACCTGATTCTCCATTGTGGACCTGGATTTCCAGGGCTTTAAGGACAGACAGACAGGTGGCTCCCAGGATGACTAGGTCAGGACCATGCGCTGATCCCTCATTAACACCTCCAAAGCTGCTTGATCTGTCACTAACAGGGACCTGCAGGAGCCAACCCTCCTGCACAGCACCCAGCAGTGTCCCAGCCAGGGCAGCCATGTCCTTGTCCAACATTGCATCTTGCTGGTGTGACAGAATGCGGGTAGAAGGCAGGAAATCCTCCCCAGCTTTACAGAGCAGACATCTTTTTAGCACCAGTATAACCTGTTTCTTCACAAAGTATGGAACAGGAGAGGAGATGATGTTCAAAGTCTGAGGCAGGATGGCCGACACAACTTGTTTGCAAAGGGAGACATTTAATTTCAGTTGTGTTCTTAAGGCAACCAAGGTTTCTATAAAATCCAGCAGACAGGAGAGGTGGCCGCTGGGCTCTCCAACTAGTGCAAGTGGCTGGCACGGAGGGTTTGACAGGAAAGTGATGACGGTAGAAAAGTGTCGTTCAAAGACATTTTCAAGAGGAACCAAGATCATCAGCAGACGGTCTGGAAAACATAAGAGTACATATTACTATTCTGGGGAAATATTATATTACATACATACACACACATTACATATACCAGTGCCCTTTGGGGGCACATCCAGTACATCACAAGACTCTTCATACATACCACAATAACCCTTGGACCTTTAATTTATTTAGGTTTGATGGACATACACTCATGTGATATCGATGTCTATACAGACTTCATCTCTGGGGAATATCAAGTAAATTTTTGACCATTCATAGGATCATTGATTTAGCATCTTATGTACCCTTTATTCATTTATATAGTTCATGTTTAATACATTGTCATGTGGACATACATGTTCAGTATGGGTACATAGTTAGATTTATGTGAGTGAGGTGGATGTAGGTTTTTAGGGGTGGGGGTGGGGTGGTTGGGTGTGCGTTTTATGGTGCAATTTTATATTGGACATACGGTATGCAATAAAGTGTTTATTCTACTTAGCCCAGCGGGAGTTGTTTTTCTCCATATAGCACACCAATGTCATTTTATTTTTTAAAGGAGGTGGTTGAACCAAATCTGGTTTTTAATGAATTCAAGTTTTTCAATATTGCTCTCTCTGGTGACTCCCACCTCTTATATTATTCATTATTTTTAGACGTTGGCTCTTGTTATGTACATACATGGACGTAGCAAATTAGGATGTGGAGAGTCAAAAAAATAAAAATAATAATAATGTGTTTAGGCATCTAGTGGTGCCAATAAATGATAAAGAACAAACAATCAAGAGATAGCCTACTGACTGTCACCTCCGCGCCCTTTTATTGGGCAGAAATGCTACCCAAAATAGCAAGATAGTCTCATTGCAAAAAGAGCCAGCAAGGTGGGCAATTGATAAATGCCAAAAGGTGAGTGGGTCTTATGCCCAAAGCAAAGGCCTCTCTTATAATATTTATTATTAATATCTGACAGAAGGTGCTTTTCCTAGCGAGGTGGTAGGAGATATCTAGTGGTGCTGGGTTCACACTGAAGGCATTCAGCTGAACTCACACGATTACAAACCCGCATTTCAGGCCGACTTCGGGATTGATTTCAGAGACATCTGTGCATGTTCATGCACAGAGGAGTATTGAAATCGGCCCCAAAGTCGCCAAAAGTATTGTAGGAACTACTTTTGGGAATCTACGCAGCGCTGCAAAGTCAGCATTGCACCGATTCGGACAGTGACATTGCCAGAAATGGGCGGTGGTTTGACATGTCAAAACTGCCTGATATGACTGTGGGCTAAAAGGAGAAGGAGTTCATCTTTTAAAAAATAAATAAATAAAGAAATACATCTTTTTGTAGGTAAAAACCAAAACAAATGTGCATTATTATTTTTTTTTATACTTGCAGCCTGGAAAGCATTGCACCTGCAAATATCAGATCGCAGATGCCATGCAGGACTCCTGCAGACTTCTCTGTGTATCTGTCTGCTCCTACCTCGTATGGGCAGACAGATACACTGTCAGGAAGAGAGCATGAACTACCAGAGCCCTCAATAGGCGCCATGATAGTTCATTGAAACTACAAGCAGATAGCTGCAAAGGCTGCTGTTACTTGTAGTTCACCATTCATAGAACTCTGAATGATGTAGTCAGGCAGGCGTGGCCCAACATGGCCATTTCTTTTCTAAAATAGTGACAGCAAGCAGGGGGAGAAGATCCCCCACTTGCTGTGACTACAGGCAGTGGCTGCAGGAGTGCAAACATGTTCCACCTTCAAAAAAACTGATGCAACATGTTCCCAAAAGGTGAAATTATCCTTTAAAAGTAAACAGGTAATACTGCACTGATTGAGGCAAACTACAAAACTCTACTACGATGGTATTTAGTGCCAACCAGGATAGCTAAGATGCACCCATCTGCATCCCCCATGTGCTTTAGACGGTGTGGTCAGATGGGTACAATGTGCCACATTTGGTGGCAGTGCCCGATAATAGTCAGATTTTGGATTCATATATTTAACCTCATATACACGGTTACTGGGGTTAATATTCGTAGAGCCCCGGAGGTAGCGCTTTTTCAAAAGCTCCCTGATGGGGTTCCCAAGAAATCTTTCAAACTGATCACATATATAATTCTAGCTGCTAGGATAACTATAGCTAGATATTGGAAGCAGTCGATGGTTCCTCTTGATTCTGTAAAACTTAAGCTTAACTGGATTATGGTCAATGATAGACTCACCTGGACCCTTCGTAATAATTCCAAGAAATTTAACGTGATTTGGGATCCGTGGATCAAATATGTTTCTCCACTGTGACTTGCCGCTGGTTGACCCTCCCTCTCTCCCTCTTTTTCCTCTTCTTTTCTTCTCTCTTTCTTTCTTCTCTATATTTACTGTCTAACAAGATGTTTTTTATAATTTGAAAAAAGGTCAGGCACAACTCTGTGCGGTCGTTCCTAGTGGAAGGGGGGGTGTAGGGGAGTTCTCCCCCCCTCCTTGTTTTTCTTTTTCTTTTCCCCCCTCTGCTCCGCTCCGTTTTCTGTTTCTGTTATTATTCTTGACAATATGGATATTAAAAGGTTCTCTGGACAAGATCCAAATGGGTCTAACAGAGGGTGGGACATGCTTGTAAATTTGATTGGTGGAGCACCATACTTTTTTGAGCTACTCTGTAATGTGTAGTCTACCATTATACTGATTACGTTTAGCCTATTTGACTTATGGTTTTACACTCTCATGTTTTACTGTTGATTGACTCGGCTGCTGTATGGGGTAAGGGTCATATTTTTCAGATTTTACTTGTTCATTGACCGTATTACTTGTGAAATTTTCTTACTGTCTCACCTTGCATTATAAATAAAAACATATTGAAAGTAAAAGTAAACAGGTAAGGGAGAAATGACCAGACTAGGAAGGTTTTTACACATGCATATAAAAAGTGGACAGAATGCTTCTGATACCAGTAATGGAAAAAAAAAAAAAAAAAAAAAAAACACACCTATAGGTGTATGTAGAGGCACAACTTTTTTGTTCAGTGTTTGATAAGAGTATGATTAGGAAACTCCCATATTAGAGAGACGTCACCAGATTCTACCTCATTGTCTGTCTGTCTAGGTGACAATGGTCAGTGATGTGAATCTCCCCACCAATAACATGGCAGAGGGTGTAACATTCCCCCAATCTACCAAGAAAAAAAAAGGAAGGAGTTGCATTTACATAAATAACTGATATTAGCAAACATCTACATGCATTTCCTCTTACCTGCCTTCTGTAGCTTTTCATCTGTCAGGAATCCTTTACAAACACATACCAGAGATGTCAGGCATGGGATCAATGTCTGTGATCCAGGATCCTGGCAAAGACTATACAGACAGAACTGCAGCCAGTGGGCATTTACCTCATTCTAGAAAGACATGTACACAAACATGTGCTTAACATTTACTATGCTTAAAGTGGTTGTAAAAGGCTAAAAAAAAAAAAAAAAAAAAAAAAAAAAAAAAAAAGTAATTTCACCTTAATGCATTCTCTACAAAGTGAAACATCCAATGGTTTTGCCTGAGCCCGATCTTGATCCGCCGTTGTGCCAGAGAGCAGCGATGATGCTGCTCTCTTCTCACTGGCTCAGAGACAGCAGCAGGAGCCATTGCCTCCCGCTGCCGTCAATCAGAGCCTGTTAGGAGAGCACAAAGGGAGGGTGGCTATAGACACAAGCAGTGCAGCCTGGGGCTTGTGGTAGCACACACAGACTAAGAAGCCAGGAGCACTGATGGGGACCCTAGAAGAGGAGGATTGAGGCTGCTCTATGCAAAACCTTTACACAGCGCAGGCAAGTGTAACATGTTTGTTATGCAACCACATGCAACGATCATGCAACACGTCTATATTTTTTTGGAGACAGCTTTCTTTTGGTGGTATTTAAACCACCACTTTTTTTTATTTAGCAAAAAATACATTTTTTTAAGTTAGTTATAAAATGTTGCAAACAATTTTTCTCCTTCACTGATCAGGTGGCACCAATGATTAGTGCCCTATAAGGATTGCTGGTCATCAGCTCTCCTCACGCTGTGACAGCACCTGGGGAAAGGACTTCCAATAACCAGCAATTCTGTTACATTACATTGTGATCAGCCCTTTACCACCATCTATGATCCTTCCGAAACAGATTACAGAGTGTGCCAGAGGCATGGTACCGGGAGGACAGCCATGGACGCCCCTCTGGAAAGAGAGCCAAGCTATAGTGGTCTTTTGGCTATAGCGTGGTTAACCACTTGCTTACTGGGCACTTAAACCCCCCTCCTGCCCAGACCAATTTTCAGCTTTCAGCGCTGATGCACTTTGAATGACAATTGCGCGGGCATACAACACTGTACCCAAATTAAATTTTTATCATTTTTTTCCCCACAAATAGAGCTTTCTTTTGGTGGTATTTAATTACAGCTCAGAGTTTTATTTTTTGCTAAACAAAAAAAAAAAAAAAAAAAAAATCATGTTTAATAGTTTGTTATAAAATTTTGCAAACAGGTCATTTTTCTCCTTCATTGAAGTGCGCTAATGAGGCGGCACTGATAGGCATAGTTAAGGAGGCACTAATAGGCACAGATAAGGCAGTACTGATGGGCAAAGATAAGGTGGCACGGATGGGTGGCACTAAGGGGCACTGATAGGTACCACTGATAGGTGGCTCTGATGGGCACTGGTAGATGACACTGATGGGCATGGATATGTGACACTGGGGTGCAGCACCGTTGTTGAGGCAGATTGTGGGCACTGCTGGGTGGCACTGACGGGGGGCACTTATTTAATGAGCTGGCACTGGCAGGGGGCAGGTGGGTACTAGCAGGGCTGGCCGTGATCGGGACTGATGTCCCGATCACGGCCGCCGGTGATCGGCTCTTTTATTTCTCTCCTTGCGCGAGGAGGAATAATAGCCGATTACCGGCTCCGTTGTATCACATGATCAGCTGTCATTGGCTGACAGCTGATCACGTGATAAGGGGTCGGGATCGACCCCTTGCTCGGATCAGTGATCAGGCGAGTCTCATTGACTCACCGATCAGAGCGCGCAGGCCGCTCGTGCACGGGACGACATCAATAGACGTAGTCCCGGCAAAAGGAGGTCCGCGCTGTAGCCGTCATTCGGCTATAGCGCGGGTCTCAAGTGGTTAAAAAAAATAAAAAAAATTAGCGTTTGTGATTGCTTTATTTCAGGTACTTCTATAATTGCCGTCAATTTAGACAGGATCCAATTAACCTACCAGCATGTTTTTGAAGTGTGGGAGGAAACCGGAGTGCCCGGAGGAAACCCACGCTGGCACAGAGAGAGCATATAAACTCCAGGCAGGTGGTGTCATGGTTGGGATTCGTAAACAGCGACTTTTTACTGCCAGGTGAAAGTGCTACCCACTACACCATAGTGTTACAACATGGGCATAGTTTTAAACCTTGGATACAAATACAGACAAAAAGGATAAATAAAAAAAAAAAAAAAAAAAAAAAAACAACACCACTGTACAGGTAAAGAGTACATGTCAGAGAGCAGATTAGATACCTGATATTTTAGTTGATATAGCACCAAATAAGAGAGGCACTTGGAGGAGATATGTGACAGCACCTTATCAGAAGTATTTGATAGTCTGATCTGTACAGAAAATTAAGAAATATTAATCAAATACTGTAATATAGTTAACTTATATGTAAAGCAAACAAACAAAAAAAAAAAAAAAAACAAACACAAACACACACTTGATCAGAGGACCACAAAACAATTCATGGATACATCCCCCTTGTAGATGCCAGAACAGAAATCTACTTTTCTATTCAACTTTCACTCTGTCCCTTTGCACAGTGTTATTTTGGACTTCAAATTTCAGTTTTAAAATCATAGCCTTTTGACTAAAGTGCAATTGTAGCCATCGGATTTGTTTTAGTCATATTTTAGTCAAACTAAAATCTAATGGGTTTAGGCAAATGGTAATGGATTATTTAAAAATATTTCTAGAATTTCCAAACTCATTATATACTGCTAGAGCAAAAATCTATTAGTTTTTATTTGTGGTACGAGGGATTGAAAACAAAAAGTTTCATAAACAAAAATAGTGCTTTTTGATAAACAGCAGTGCAACCACTTCTGCACATTTAATGCAGCAAGGCTGCTCGAAACCACGTAGCTGTACGTCACTTCGTGCAGATGCGACTGGACAGAGAGGGGAGCCAATCAGCAGGTCCGTTGGATGCGCTGTTGGCCGGCCACCCACAATTGTTCCCCAGAGAGGCAGAACACAACCTGCCTACGTAAACAGGGCAGCTCGCCGTTCTGACAGGGGAGGACACAAATCTTCTGTTCCTGCCAAGCAGGAACACGGATCTCTGTCTTCACCCAGTCAGACCATCCCCAGCACAGTTAACAAGCACCCCTTAGAGCTGTGATGGTGAACCTTGGCACCCCAGAGGTTTTGGAACTACATTTCCCATGATGCTCAACTACACTGCAGAGTGCCAAAGCATCATGGGAAATGTAGTTTCAAGACATCTGGGGTGCCAAGGTTCTCCATCACTGCCCTAGGGACACAGACCTAACCCTTTGATCACCTCTGGTGTTTACCCCTTACCTGACAGTGTCATTAGTACAGTAAAAGTGCATATTTTTAGCATTGATCACTGTATTAAATGTCACTTGTCCCCGAAAATAAAGTGTCAAAAGCGTCAGTTAGGTGTTCAGTTTGTCCACTGCAATGTCAGTCCCAAAATAAATAAAAAAAATTTCATAAAAATATCCCATAGTTTGTAGACATTAACTTTTGCACAAGCCAATCAATATACACTTATTGTGATTTCTTTTTACCAAAAATATGTAGCAAAATACACATTGGCTTAAAATTGATGGAGATTTGATTTTTTCATATTTTTTTTATTGGGTATGTATTATAAAGTTGTCACCCCCCCCCCCCCCCTCAAAATGTTTGCTTTTTTTGGTTTATAGCGCACAAAAACTAAAAAAATAATACAATATATATATATATAATCGATTTGCGATACGGCACTGTTACTTTAACTGACAATCGTGGGGTTGTACCCAAACAAAATTGATGTACATTTTGTGGGGGGGGGGGGGGCTCTCTTTTGATCACCTCTGCATTTTTTATGCTATAAAACCACACACACACACACACACACACACACACACACACACACCTTTTTTCTTAATTTTTGCCGTTTCAGCAGTTTAGTAACTAAGTTTAAAGCTTTAATGTGCTATCATTATAGGCTCTGGATGGAATTGAGTTGCCGATTTACAAATGACCAGCAAAGTAGTGTTGAATTTAGTTATAGTCTTGACTAAAACGCCATTTTAGTTTTAGTTGCATTTTAGTCATCTGAATTGTTTTAGTTTGCCATATTTTAGCCAACTAAAGTAGTGTTACATTTAGTAGACAAAAATATTTTAGTCAACATAATAACACTGCCTTTGCATTAAGGCTCCTGGGTCTTCATCTGTCAATAAAGCTGTACAACTGGCACCGTGTTCAACAAGAAACCATGTTATTACCCCATGAAGTGTTTGGAAGTTGCTGTCCTGCTAATGTTACCATCTTTAAAGCGGTTCTGCACTGACGACTTTTTTTGCTGAATGTTTAAAATTGATGTGTTTAAAAAACAAATAAGCTTACTTTTCCTGGCTTCTCCTGCTATCCATGTCAGTTTTTCAGTGATGTCATTTTGCTTGTGGGCATTTGAAGCCCACAAGAAATTACTTCCTCCTTTCCTCACTTCTGGAGGAACCAGCATTCCTTGTTGGTTCCCGCGCATGTTCAGTAGCTACAGCTACGAGCTTTGTTATTTTGCAATGTTGCCAGGACAACGGGTGGCGTGATCACGTCACGTCGTCAAAATCTCGCGAGACTTCACTTCGGATAGGCGCAATGACTCCTGGGATTAGTTATACAATATCCCAGGAGACTTGCGGAAATGATGCTGATCCCCGCAGAAACCCCACCCATAGCCGCAGGGAGAGATAAGGGAGGAGGAGAACAGCAGACAGCGCAAGGTAGGAGCCAAAAACAATAAAAAAAAAAAAAAAAAAAAAAAAAAAAAAAAAAAAAAAAAAATGGGGGCACTGGCAACTATTTACAGCTTGGAAAAAAATGTATGTCTAAGAACAAAAATAAAAAAATAAAATAAAAACACACCACACACACACACCACGTGTGCAGAACCGCTTTAACTGCTGACCACCCAACGATAAATGTATGTTATTCATTGGACGTTAAATACCAGGGTTATGGCTGCAGCTAGATGCTATAGCCCAAGTATCTCCCCCCACCCCCCCCTTAGGTGTCTGGCTTTCCAACAAAAGTGATCTCCAGTTTTAGTAAATCATCCCAATGGTGTGGAAGATGAGATCTCCAGTGCTGTAAAAAGGTAGAAAACGCTTTAATATCACTATACTGTAATAAAGCGAGGTTATGATCATTTCTTACTATTGTTGCCTCTATTCCAGCTTGTTGCAGCAGATCCAGTAAATGGGAATACTGACATCTGATGTGACGTTTAGTGCACAGATTGTCTGTCTTGAGGATTAAAATCTGAATAAGCGAAAGCTTCAGCAAGGTCACATCCCGGGGAGCCCAAGGGGCGGGTACATTTTCCCCACACACAGCAAGTTCAGACCCTGGAAAAAAAAAAAAAAAAAAAAAAAAAAGTTTATAATGTATGTACACACACACACACACACACACACACACAGTATCTCACAAAAGTGAGTACGCCCCTCACATTTTTGTAATTATTTTCTTCTATCTTTTCATGTGACAACACTGAAGAAATGACAATGTAAAGTAGTGAGTGTACAGCTTGTATAACAGTGTAAATTTTCTGTCCCCTCAAAATAACTCAACACACAGCCATTAATGTCTAAACCACTGGCAACAAAAGTGAGTACACCCCTAAGTGAAAATGTCCAAATTGGGCCCAATTAGCCATTTTCCCTCCCCGGTGTCATGTGACACGTTAGTGTCACAAGGTCTCAGGTGTGTTAAATTTGGTGTCATCACTTACTCTCTCATACTGGTCACTGGAAGTTCAACATGGCACCTCATGGCAAAAAAAAAAAAAAAAAACAAAAAAAAAAAAATATATATATATACACTGAGGATCTGAAAAAAACTGTTGCTCTACATAAAGATGGCCTAGGCTATAAGAAGATTGCCAAGACCCTGAAACTGAGCTGCAGCACGGTGGCCAAGGCCATACAGCGGTTTAACAGGACAAGTTCCACTCAGAACAGGCCTCGCCATGGTCCACCAAAGAAGTTGAGTGCACGTGCTCAGAGTCATATCCAGGGGTTGTCTTTGGGAAATCGATGTATGAGTGCTGCCAGCATTGCTGCAGAGGTTGAAGGGGTGGGTCAGCGCTTAGACCATATGCTGCACACTGCATCAAATTAGTCTGCATGGCTGTCATCCCAGAAGGAAGTCTCTTCTAAAGATGATGCACATAAAAGCCCGCATACAGTTTGCTGAAGACAAGCAGACTAAGGACATGGATTAGGGGAACCATGTCCTGTGGTCTGATGAGACCAAGATAAACTTATTTGGTTCAGATTGTGTCAAGCGCAGTGGTGGAATTATAGGGGTCGCCGAGATCGCCAAGGCAACCGGGCCCCATATATCTCAAGGAGCGGGCACCTGAGACTGAGCTCCCCAATCTTCAGCCGAACTGTAATCGGCACTGTCGGAGTCATCACACTGATTACAACTAAAGTGAAAGCTCTTTGCTCTTTGTCTCCCCCTACAGTGCAGTACCGGCAGGAAGAGGCAAGCCAAAGAAAGCACTGCCATTTTTGAAAAAAAAAAAATAAATAAAAAAAACTTTCTGTATGTATGCGTGGAGACCACGCCACACTAGGGGCATTCAAGGGCACAGTGGCAGCATTTGATGATTTCTCCCACCCCCCCCCCCCTCAAAAATTTTGAGCATCAGCCGCCAGTGTTTAGATTTATGTATTAACGTTTAATCCTGCCACTCCTCCCCATATTAGAGCAGGGCGATCTTTCAAAAAAAAAAAAAAAAAAAATTATAATTTATATATATATATATATATATATATATATATATATATATATATATATATATATATATATATATATAACCCCCCCTCGATTCACAATTCAAATCAAGTTTTTGTTTTGATGGACACCGCGCCAGCCTTGGTGAAAAAAAATAAAATAAATCGAATTTGCTGAAAATTTGAATCTTTGACCTCAACTCAAGATTCAAATAGATTGTTTCCCCAGCCCTACCCCATGTGTGTACAATCAAAAATGATTTTTTTCTTGCTTGTTCAAAGTACCAGCAAAAAAAATGCTGGTATAAAGTATTACACACTATACCATTTAACCTAGAATTACCTGAGCCTTTGGCTGGTTCACCCGGGAGGCATGGCGCCAACAGTGCTGCACAAGTACGTAGATCTTCATGTAGGGGGGCAGCTTGCAGCAGCTTCTCGTGCAGCTCTCTCAGGTTTGGGATCATACCCTCCATCTCCAACAAACTCTTCACCCACAGAACGTGATCTGAAAATCATCCTTGGATTCAATACTTGGGGCTTCTAAAAGAAGAATAAAACAAATATTTTTCAAACTCAAAAGAAAGTTACACTTTAAAAGGCTCTATGTTTGTTTTGTGGCCGTTTAAAATTCCAACCCTGGCCATTTTTTAAAAAAAATTTTTTTTTAATAAGTTTCTTTCCCAATGTTCCGAGCACTGCAGGTTAGTAGAATTCTGATACTTCCGGGAGTGTCAGATCGCTGTCTAATGCTGCTGGCTCTGCTTGAAGCAGGGAAAATATTTATTGGGCTCTACTGTTAAAAAGGCTTTTCATTAAAAAAGTAAGGTTCAGTGACAGGCTCTTTAACCACCTGCTGACTTCCGCACTTCTGAAAAAAAAAAAAAAAAAAGAAGAAAGAAAGAAGAAAAATCCCGTCAGCAAGTGCCCGTTACAACATAATGGCTGCAGCCATGATCTTGGAACCGTTGTTTACATCAAGCAATCGGTTGTCTTGTATAAGTGATCCGTGAGGTTCTATAGCCACCCAATCACTTTTACGGTACAGAGAAGCCGCCCCCCCCCCCCCCCAGGTAAACAGCCAGGATTCCTTTAAACAGGGGGGGATGGAGTAACATCTATTCCCAGATCTCTCAATCTCTGATGAATAAAGCAGAGAGTGATGTTGATTTTGTCACTTCCATTTTCAGAGCGGTCATCCCCTGGCTGATGAAGCAAGGGAAGAAGCTGGCCAAGCGCGATCTGTGCTCAATCAGCTGCTTTAGGGGGACAGGGGAGACATTGGACCCCTAATGTTTACGTCGACCGTTCCCGTCACTGGCCAAAGCTATTGCAAAAGGGGCTCATTAGCAAAATGTGTGATAGCAATAAAATGTAAAAAAAAAAAAAAAGTAAATTTGAGGCACGGAAGATGTCACCTATGACAAAACACGTAGGGTGGAGCCAAGTGCTGGAAAAACAAACACACACACACACACACACACACACTTGTTTATGCTATGAGGAGTGTTTGCTTTCATGCTCCCATATGAATGCTGCTGGAATGGTGATGTGCGGACCATCTCTGTAAGGATCCAAGCCATCTTGGGATTGTGCCAAGGGAAGTGTGGTGACCCCAACAGTTTGAATAGGCCCTTTGTGACCTTCTCGTCATGACCAGCTGGTAAGCTTGTATTTTTTTTTACCATTGTGGTGGTGGAGGTTTCTTATGCACGGATTGCTGAACATTTTCATGGCATAGAACCAGCTTTGACGCTGAGACTTTGATATGAACTTCAAACAAGAGGACTTTTTGACACATGGTTTTTTTTGGTTAAGTTTTATATGCAATTTACATGACATATATGTGCATAACCACATGTGGGTAAGTATAAAGTATTTTAGTGCAGCTCAGAGTATTGAATATTTACTGAACGTCTGAATTATTAGGAGGTGAAAGTTTTGTGATGAGACCACAATCAAGCTCATTGGCATCAACGCAACTTGCTGTGTTTGGAGGAGGAGAAATGCTGCCTATGACCCCCAAGAACACCATTCCCACCGTCTAACATGGAAACATTATGCTTTGGGGGTGTTTTTCTGCTAAGTGGAAAGGACAACTTATGGACGGGGCCCATGTACCATCAAATCTGGGGTGAGACCCTCCTTCCCTCAGCCAAGGCATTGAAAATGGGCCATGGATGGGTATTCCAGCATGAAAATGACCCAAAACACACAGCCAAGGCAACAAAAGGAGTGGCTCAAGAAGAAGCCCATTAAAAAAAGGTCCTGGAGTGGCCTAGCCAGTCTCCAGACCTTAATCCCATAGAAAATGTGGAGGGAACTGAAGGTTCGAGTTACCAAACGTCAGTCTGGAAACCTTAATGACTTGGAGAGAATCTGCAAAGGAGGAGTGGAACAAAATTCCTCCCGAGATGTGTTCAAACCTGGCGGCCAACTACAAGAAACCTCCGATTGCCAACAAGGGTCTCTCCACCAAGTACTAAGTCATGTTTTGCAAAGGGGTCAAATACTTACTTCACTCATTAAATGAAAACCAAAATGATAAAATTATCTAGAAAAACGCATTTCAAAAGTTGTTATTCCGTCTCCAAAATAAACCTACAAATTAAAGTGATATAGACTGATCATTTCTTTGTCAGGGGATCAAATGCTTCCCCCCCCCCCCACTGGAAGTTTTGATTTTGGACATGAACTTATTTTTTTCGTCCTTGAATTTTTAAATAATAAATATAATCACACACGGCATCACCAGAAACATCCAAGTGAAAGCAATAATTCACTATTAACCCTACACTGATGACCTGTAAAAGGCATTTACAAAATATAATAATTTTTTAATATATAAATAACAACAACAATAAAAACATTAATATATAAATAACAACAACAACATATACACACACATTATTAATATTATATATATATATATATATATATATATATATATATATATATATATATATATATATATATACACACACATACACACACACACACAATATCAGGTGAGCAAAATTGAGTTTTGCCATGTTTGGTATCCATTTACTCCACACAACCTGCTTTATAAGTTAAGTATTATATTGTGTCTTTATGCACCAAAATTCTTTAGTGCATTCCCCCGCCCCCCCCCAGAATTTGCATTTGATAAATGGCTGTGCGATGTGTTGGGGGTTGTTAGTATTTTCCTAGCAAAAAGGAATTTTAAAATGTTTGTGTTAGGAACTTCCCTTGTGATCAGTAAAAACTTCAGGTGTTCTTGAGAAGCAGGAAAATTTATTTCTGATGTGGCCCACAACAGAGAGACATGCTTACAACACGAAAGCTGAAGAAAAATGTCTGCCAAAAGACTGTGTCCCGCCTTCACATAACCCATAAGAATAACATCTCTATGCTTCTATTGGCTGAGGAAACATAAATTAAGTTGTCATGGTACGAACTAGTACCTTTATTCTTTTAGCTATGTTTTCCTGTACATTCTTAGGCTATCATATTTAGTTAAATCTAATCATCCTACTTACTATGGAGTTAATTAGGACAAAACAATACAATGAGTTAATACAATAATGTGCTCAGAAGTAAGCTTTTTAACAAATCAGTCTCAGGACTATTGTTTTTCTAATAGTCACACAATAAACATTTAAAACTTTTCTAACATTCCCTCCTCTTTGTGTGACTATTTTATCTCCACACATTTCGATGAAAGTCCCTGTGTTATACACTTTCGGACTGTATGTCATTAAGTTGAGCTTCAATGTCCACATAGGTCTCCTCAGAGGTAGAGAGGGTTTGATACATTGTTCTTGAGACTGCAATGAGTTTTTGTGAAAGTCCTCGAATACAGGGAATGCAGCAGCATCCGCAAGTGACCAAAACGGCCAAAGCCACAGCGATTGAGATCAAACATGATATGATAAATCCAGTCCATTTACCGAACCATCCTTCAAGCCAAGTTGTGAATGGATCATTAATACCTGAGTTTTCCGCCAATTCATTCGATAGCGCAGTCAGTCCTTCCAAGGCTCTGGTCATGGTCCCTCCAGGAGCTGTATTGTTGGGGATAAAGGTACAACACATGCTACCAAACATTTTGCATACCCCTCCTCTTTCAGCCAAGACCATATCTAAAGCCATTCGGTTCTGCCAGGCCATTAGAGATGTGGGGGCCAACTGTTCTGCTAGGCCCTTCACAGCATCCCTAGTATAGTTTACAAATCGTTGTTGGTTATATTATATATATATAATTAATCCAGTCAGCATTTTTATTTATAGTCACCCACCAGAGAAGAGACTCAAACCCAGCTGTCACCTGATTCCTGGCTTTAAACTCGTCCGGCACCCCGCGAGGAACCCCAACCTCATCTATGTAGATCTGAGAGTCAAATGACCCCAAGGGAGAGGTGTCCCTACGATACTGTCGGTGACTCTTAGTCCACGGGTATTCTGACAGGATTCTCAGGGGCATAGCCAGCTGGACCATAGCGCAATCCCCTTGGGCATTGGCCGGTAGTCTAGCTCGCAGTTTCTTATCCCCACACATCCACCAGACATCAGCTCTCTGAATGTCATGTCCAACCCAGTCACCGTTGTCCGTGTTAATCCTCTCCACACAGTAGTCATCAGGTAGTGACCCAAGATCCACCGCGCTACGGTTCCCTGGGAGTGCAAAACAAGTAAAGTTGCCCGGATAAGCGGTAACCGCTGGAGGTATCTGAGGTCTCTGTACTGGGGGAAACAACAACCTCAATGTGTGACAAGTAGAATTTGTTTCAGGTTTATAGCTCTTATTATACAATTGCAACATACATTTTAAACCTTCTGGATCTGTATTGTGATCTAGAGGAAAAGGAACTGTTGCTAAATGTGGTCTGGCTCCGGCACAAACTAAACAGTTTTCCTTTTTCAGAGTTCTAACCGTGTACCTCAACCATTCTAACCACTCATTTTTTTCTTGGTAGCCTGTCTCCAAAGCTATGGCATCTTCTATTGTTAGGTTAGTGAATCTTATAGTTATACTCAGAACTTCTATTTTAGTATGGCCTACTTCTTTCCCTTCTGAGTCTACTTTTTCCTGTTGTTTAATTTTATTAGGTGGTAATACCTCAGGGAAAAATGTTCCTGAGGGGTCAGTTCCTGACACCCATGCTCCCATGGAATACAACCGCTGATCTTCCTTCCTCGGCTCCGTTAATGTTATTAATAGTTGGTTACAGTTCTTACTATTTGTGCAGGGGGAGTTGGCCGCTTTTGTGATTACGAGTCTCTCCTTTATACCACTCTTTTTAGCCCCTGGTTGATTATACCCCCAATCTTGATGCGCTGTAGTCCACAGGGCCTGATTCCATGCTTGACATCCTGCCTTATTCCAGAGCCAGCAGATATATTTATCTGCCCATAGAAGTCCTCTAGCCCCAGTTGTATCCCCACAATCTGCAATCTGACAGAAATCTACCAGTATAGTGCTAGTTATTCCCTCTATAAAGTTTTGGATTTAATGCTTTTCCTGTTCTTTCCCAATCCAAAAGTTCCTCTACTCTTCCATAGCGCCTACCCCCTCTTATGGATGCCTCTCCTAGAGTCACCAGTAACCCAAGGATAATTACTGTCCCTTTCATCCTAACCAGCTACAGAGTTCCAGCGGATAGGATAGGGGAGTTGGAAGGAGAGGGAGACTTTACCGGTTTGAGACAAGTCCCACCTTGTGTGAGACCTCCCTTTGTAGCCGGACTTTCTGGACCTCTTGTAGCCAACTGGCCCTACTCTGCCTGTGAAAAGTTTTTACAATGGGACTGGTGAATCCAGGTAGACCTCTCTACAATCCTTATCACAGTAGGGGTAGTTAAAAGGACTTTGAAAGGACCATCCCACCTTGGGGAGTACCACTGCTTTTTTCTTATTACTTTTTATTGAGACCCCAATCTCCCACATGCACCTTTTCATCTTCTTTTGGGGGTGTGATATACATACTGGTCACAGCTACTAGTAGGCAATACATCCAATTATTTTTACCTATTTCTTCCATAACTTTTCTCAGTTTGCTTTTTAGAATGCCATTATGTCTTTCTACCAATCCAGCTGATTGGGAATGATAGGCACAATGGTATTTCCCTTTAATTCTCATCACTTCTATCAAATGTTGTATATTTTTTAATTACAAAATGGGGTCCATTATCACTCTAAATCCTTTCAGGGATTCCAAATCTAGGAATAATATCCCTTAGTAATGCTTTGGCTACAGTCTGTGCATCTGCACTTCCTGTCGGGAATATCTCCACCCATTTGGTCAGGGTGCCTGGGTACCAAACAATATTTCTTCCTTTCACATTTGTCTAATTCAATAAAATCCATGCAAATGTGTTGGAATGGATATTGTGGTGTAGGGAACTTCCCTTTCTGTGGTCTTATACCTCCCTGAGCATTGTGTCTTGCACATATAAGACATTGAGAGCAAAAAGTTTTTTTTTTTTATAATTTGTGAATCCATAGGCTGTACATACTTTATTTAACACCTCAGTCATCCCCCTGTTTGACACATACGTTACTCCATGTGTCAATACTGCTGCATACCTAAATAAAGATTTTGGTAATACCGGTTTCCCTTCAGGTGATGTGTAAATGTCATCAATTATTGTGCAACCCTTTGTTTTCCAATATTGTTTTCCCCAGGGGGGGCATTTTGCTGCATATCAGTAAGGACTGTATGATCTATCACTATGATTTCTCGTCATTATTTTATGTGCAGCTTCATCTGCCCTTTTATTTCCCTTTGAGATGGGGTCCGTATATTTTGTGTGTGCTTGACATTTACAGATTGCAAGCTTTTTTGGTAACTGTATTGCATCTAGGAGTTCTAAAATGAAGTCCGTATGTGAAATTGGTTTACCACTGGAGGTGACCATCCCCCTGTTTTTCCATTGTTGTGCAAAAACATGCACTGTTGAAAAGGCATATTGACTGTCAGTGTATGTGGTTACAGATTTCCTTCTGACAGTATACATGCTCTTGTCAGTGCTACAAGTTCTGCAACTTGTGCTGAATAATGTTTTGGTAGTGGCCCCGCTTCCAAAATCTCATCCTGTGTCACTACTGCATATCCTGTTGCATTTGTGCCATCTGGATTTTTCTTACTAGAACCATCAACAAAAAGTATCATGTCAGGGTTAGATAACGGTACATCTTTCAGATCACTTCGTGGCAGTACCTTTTCAGCGATGGCAACAGTGCAGTCATGTTTATACCCGTCAGTAGGAAGTAGTAGTAGCGTGGATGGTTTTAATGTAGTACACCTCTGTATTGTTAAGTGAGGTTGTGTCAAGAGTATTGTCATACAGGAAAGGTGTCGTGCTGGGCTCAAATGTGATATCTTTTGCTGTAACAGGATAACAAACACTGCATGTGGTACCTTTTCAGTTAGTAAAGTTGAATAAAGACACCAGTCCATCCGGTTCAGCCTGAGTGAGTGTCTAGCCTCTACCCCTGTACACCCACATCGTTCTCCACCCCCAAGGATCCAACGTCCCCATTCATATACCAGGGCCAAACCGGAACAGAAGCCAATCAACCCACCTGCATGTCCCCGGAGTGCGGGAGATAACCAGAGCACCCGGAGGAAATCCACACAGGCACAGGGAGTACATGCAAACTCCAGGCAGGCAGCGTCATGATTAGGATTCGAACCAGTGACCCCCTTCACTGCTAGGCGAGAGTGCTAACCACTACACCGCTGATGCTACCAGTGCTTGTACACAGGGTAGAAGTACTCTCGTTGCACTGTCTATTTCTGTAGAGTAATCCTTCCTCTATGAGACCCCTCTAGTTCTGCCTCAGCAGTGTACTCTTCTGCATCCTCCTCCCTTTCATCACCTTGCATAAGAACCTTTAATTTCACATTCTTTTTTGCTTTCGCTTTCAAATACTTCTCAGAATGCTTAGCATATTGTAAAACATCTAAAACTGATGCAGTTCGGTAAGTAACCATGTTTTAAACAATGTAATCCTTATGATCCTGTTTCAATCCATTTAAAAAAGCAATCTTTAGCTGATGCTAATATGCACTATACACATCTTCAGCTTCGGGGAGCCCGGAGAACACTCTAAAAATCTCTCGTAATTTATTTAGGTAGTCACTGACACTTTCTTTGTCTTCTTGTACTGTCATATTTATTTATTTTTTGCCAATCAGTCCGTTATACCCATCTAAGCTGGCATCTGTTCAGTAGGGCAGTCAACCTGTTTCCTAAGTCTGGGCTTTCTGGAGGCAATGGATCCCCCCATCCATGTGTATCGCTGGGGCGCAGGGGTCCCAATCCCCCTTTACCGAAGCCCAATCTGACCCTAATACTCTCCTCAGGGCTCTCTCTACTTCCACCCCATTCAATTTATAACTGTTCCGTAATCCCTCTATGTTTTCAATGAATTCAGCTGGACCTAATTTTGGATGTTTTATGTGTTCTGTAGCCTTTTGTATATCACTGTCAGTCCATGGTCGAAAAACAGTGATAGTCAAGGGATATGGCTGGCCCAGTGCATCATTCTGTCCTCCCCTTGGGTTTGGGACCTCTATCAAGGGGCATTCCTCACCATCCTCCACACCATACCTAATAGGAGGTTTACTTAGTCTCTTGGCTCCTGCTGGGGCACCCAGTGCATGAGTTATGGCGTCAGTTAATGTTTCAAGGATCGATCTGTTCATCTCCAGGACTAAACTACTGTCTGGAGAGATTGAGGAAGTGGAGTTGGGGTTTTGTTCAGAGGCGGTTCCTTTGACAGGGGTGGATGTCACAGGGAAGGTGTTACTCTGGGCAGTTACTTGCACCTGAGGGGGAGGACCACCATAGGGAGGTGGTCTCTGGGTACAGCAGATGAGATCATCCTCTTTGTCCACTAGGGGCAATTGGGCTTGGCATTTTTCCTTTGTCCTTCTACCCTAATTTTAGCATGCTGAAGCCAATACGCCGCCATTTTTAACCTATACTTTTTTTGAACTTTGCCTTTTGACTTTATAAATGTACCCAAATATAAACAGCATTGCATCATTAACACTCCACAGTTGAAAGTCTATGAATTCTAAAAATAACTCCAATCCAATATAAATATTTACTTTAAGACTATTTTTCAAACTCTTTTTCCCACCAAAAGTCCTAATATTTTCACAGATGCACAAATTAACCTCTGTCAGGCAATCTGCGATTTCTTGTTTCTGAGAAACAGCTTCTTGACCTTCATAGCAATGAAAACATCCACAGCCTTTTTTTTCATTTCTTTTCACATTCATCAAGCCACCTGATAATTCTACAACATTCTATTTACTCCAAAATGCCATCTACCTTCTTTTTCTTTTATGCTAAGTTTCAATATATACAATATAACCCTTCTGTATTGTCATAGCTAATCAAGGGTTAACTTTACAACTTCTTAAAGAAAACATCCTTCCATGAGGGGAGGGGGAGGGGGAGTGCAGTGCTTAGGCGAAGAATGTTTTCTTATCTGCTTAGAAATATGCAGCACAAAAACCATGTCAATACAAGAGAAAAAAAAAACAACAACCCATTCCCACACTATCGAGAGAATCAGAAAGGGTTAAACATGAACCATACACATAAACATAAACATGAAACACACACAGAAGAAAATTAGCCTTGCGATCTTTGTAGATCACTTAACTAAACAGCGCTTAAAATAGTCAGGCAATCAACCTCTGACATTCGGTATACCTCAAATCTTTTTGTTATCTGTCCGGACAGCGGGCGACGTAATTTTTTACCTTAGACAACGTCCCCAAGTGTCTCTGTCTACGAGCACTGGATCATATAGATATTATACGATCAATACCAATGTCGGCAATTACAACACATTAAACCAGAAGCAAGAGAAAGAGAAGAAAAGACTCAGAAAGAATTAAGAATAATTTAAATTATCTTACCTCTCAAACACCTGGACTGGATCACACAAGGTTCGGAAACAGACAGTGGAATTCAGATCTATGGCCCCGCCCCTTTTTCACCAAATAACATTGATTGGGGGGACTTATAATCGGTCGGTGAGCTTCAAAGTCCAATACTCACCGAAGTGTTGTCGGGCCATCTGATCTGAAAACCAGCGTGTTGCTCCCGGCTCGAAAGACCAAAAATGTTAGGAACTTCCCTTGTGATCAGTAAAAACTTCAGGTGTTCTTGAGAAGCAGGAAAATTTATTTCTGATGTGGCCCACAACAGAGAGACATGCTTACAACACGAAAGCTGAAGAAAAATGTCTGCCAAAAGACTGTGTCCCGCCTTCACATAACCCATAAGAATAACATCTCTATGCTTCTATTGGCTGAGGAAACATAAATTAAGTTGTCATGGTACGAACTAGTACCTTTATTCTTTTAGCTATGTTTTCCTGTACATTCTTAGGCTATCATATTTAGTTAAATCTAATCATCCTACTTACTATGGAGTTAATTAGGACAAAACAATACAATGAGTTAATACAATAATGTGCTCAGAAGTAAGCGTTTTAACAAATCAGTCTCAGGATTATTGTTTTTCTAATAGTCACACAATAAACATTTAAAGCTTTTCTAACAGTTTGTGAAAAATGTCACAATTGCCCTGGACAGCAAGTGTTTACATTGGAACCATTCTAGTTACAAGCACTCATTCATCTAACAAATGCCATCCATTTACTCAGCAAGAATGCCAAGGTCAGAAGATTCACTCAGTTAACCTTAAACTGAGGTCGGTGAATATCACTGCCAAACAAGAGCACACCTCTATACCGGGTCAGTGGGGGCACGGAAGATTTGATTGCGCTTCCTGAATCCGGTGCAGAGTATTTTGTATTTAGAGAAGAACACAGCAGTTTGGCTCAGAGCGACCCATTCTATACATTCATTCTCCGTCCTGTGCTGGACCTGCGCCTGACACCTGGAATCTGGATCCTACGAGTAACACCGACACTTCCAGTTTTTACACATCAAGATCATTTTGTGTAAAATAAAAAAGGAGACAACACATACATACCAGCCACAGTCCCGATAAAAAAAATTTGCAGATCTCGCCATCACTAGTAAAAACAATAACCAAACAATGAAGCCCATACTATCCCATAGATGCTATAACTTTTGTGCAAACCGATCGATATACGCATATTAGGGTTTTATTTATTTATTTTTTACCAAACATATGTAGAAGAATACAAATTGGCTGAAATTGATGAAGAGATTAGATTTTTATTTTAAATAAAATGTATGTGAATTTTTAAATACACACACACACACACACACACACACACACACACACTAGTATAACAATTTATTTACACACACACTTGAAAAAAGTATTCGTACTTCGTGAAAATTTTCCACATTTTGTCATGTTCCAACCAAAAATGTTAATGTATTTTATTGGGATTTGATGTGATAGACCAACACAAAGTGGCACATAATTGTAAAGTGGAAGGAAAATGATAAATGGTTCAACATCTTTTTTACAAATAAGACTGAAAAGTGTGGGGAACATTTGTATGGCGCCCTCCGGAGTCAATACTTTATAGAACCGCCTTTTTACACAATTACAGCTGCAACTCTTTTTGGGGATGTGTCTACCAGCTTTGCACATCTAGAGAGGGACATTTTTGCCCATTCTTCTTCTTTCTGCAAGATCTCAAGCTCTGTCAGATTGGATGGAGAGCATCTGAACAGCAATTTTCAAGTTTTGCCACAGATTCTCATTTGGATTTAGGTCTGGACTGTGACTGGGCCATTCGAACACATGAATATGCTTTGATCTAAACCAGGGATATGCAATTAGTGGACCTCCAGCTGTTGCAGAACTACAAGTACCATGAGGCACAGCAAGACTCTGACAGCTACAAGCATGACACCCAGAGGCATGATGTGACTTGTAGTTTTGCAACAGCTGGAGGTCCACTAATTGCAGATCCCTGATCTAAACCATTCCATTGTAGCTCTGGTTGCATGTTTAGGGTCATTGTTCTGCTGGAAGGTGAACCTCCGCCCCACAGTATCAAGTCTTTTGCAGACTAACAGGTTCTTCTCTAAGATTGCCCTGTATTTGGCTCCATCTATCTTCCCATCAACTCTGACCAGCTTCCTTGTCCCTGCTGAAGAAAAGCATCTCCACAACATGATGCTGCCACCACCATGTTTCACGGTGGGGATGGTGTGTTCAGGGTGATGTGCAGTGTTATTTCTCTCCCCCCCCCGCACATAACTTTTACTTTTAGGCCAAAACTTAAAATTTTGGTCTCCTCTGACCAGAGCACCTTCAACATGTTTGCTGTGTCCTCCACATGGCTTCTCACAAACTGAAAACAGGACTTCTTATGGCTTTCTTTCATCAATGTCTTTCTTCTTGTCACTCTTCCATAAAGGGCAGATTTGTGGAGAGCACGACTAATAGTTGTCCTGTGGACAGATTCTCCCCCCTGAGCTGTGGATCTCTGCAGCTCCTCCAGAGTTACCATGGGCCTCTTGGCTGCTTCTCTGATGAATACTCTCCTTGCCCGGCCGGTCAGTTTAGGTGGACGGCCATGTCTTGGTAGGTTTGCAATTGTGCCATACTCTTTCCATTTTCAGATGATGGATTGAACAGAGCTCCGTGAGATGTTCAAAGTTTGAGATTTTTTTTTTATATATAAATATAACCTAATCCTGCTTTAAACTTCTCCACAACTTTATCCCTGACCTGTCTGGTGTGTTCCTTGGCCTTCATGATACTGTTTGTGCACTAAGGGTCTCCAACAAACCTCTAAGGGCTTCATAGAACAGCTGTATTTATACTGAGATTAAATTACACACAGGTGGACTCTATTTACTAATTAGGTGACTTTTGAAGGCAATTGGTTCCACTAGATTTTAGTTAGGGTTTCAGTGTAAAGGGGGCTGAATACAAATGCCCCCCCCCCACTTTTCACATATTTGTAAAAAAATAACTTATTTTTATTTTCCTTCCACTTAATTATGTGCCACTTTGTATTGGTCCATCACATCAAATCCCCTCCCAAAAAAAAAAAAAAAAATTTTGTTTTTGGTTGCAACATGAAAAAAATGTGTCAAATGTCAAGGGGGTAATACATATGATGAGAGAATAAAAATGTTATTAGTATTGGGACGCCTGCCCTTACACACACATGAACTTTAATGGTATCCCAGTCTTAGTCTATAGAGTTCAATATTGATTGGGCTCGCCCTTTGCAGTTATAACAGAGTCAACTCTTCTGGGAAGGCTGTCTACAAAAGATTTAGGAGTGTGTCTATTGGAATGTTTGACCATTCTTCCAGAAGCGCATTGGTGAGGTCAGGCACTGATGTTGGATGAGAAGGCCTTACTCGCAGTCTCCACGATAAATCATCCCAAAAGTTATCAAGTTGAGGTCAGGACAGTCAAGTTGCTCCACCCCAAACTCGCTCATCCCTGTCTTTATGGACCTTGCTTTGTGCACTGGTGCAAGAGTTGAAGCTGTTATAGCTGCAAATGGTGGGATAACTCAATATTGAACCCTACGGACTAAGACTGGGATGCCATTATAGTTCATGTGTGTGTAATGGCAGGCATCCCAATACTTTTGGTAATATATTGTATTTCACTAACAAAGCTTTATTTTCAGTGTAGCCCTGATGTGCATATTTACAGATGCATGACACGTTTACACAGGAGGTGCTGGTATGAGAAGAAGAAAAAAAAAAAAAAAAAAAAAAAAATAACTTTAGCTCTGCTGTGGGTAAGCAGTAGAGCTAAAGATTTTTTTTTGTTTATTTTAGGCGTTAACCATTTGCCTACAGAACGCGTTCACCCCCTTCCTGCCACGGTTAAATTTTAGCTTTCAGCGCTGTCGCACTTCGAACGACAATTGCGCGGTCATGCAACACTGTACTCAAATGAAATTTGTATCATTCCTTCAGACAGATGGAACTTTCTTTTGGTGGCATGTAATCACCACTGTTTTTTTTTTTTGCAAATAAAAAAAAAATATTATATATATATATATATATATATATATATATATATATATATATATATATATATATATATATATATATATATATATATATATATATATATATAAAATTTGGATCACCGGCTGATGTTAAAAGGGACATCGGTCCCGAAGAGGAAGGAGGCACATCTGCCTCCTCTGTGCCATTCAGTACCCCCTGCCAGTGCCACCTATCAATGCCCAAAAGTGGTGCCAATCAGTGCCACCTAGCAGTGCTGCCTATCAGTGCCCATCACTGCCGCCTCATCAGCGTACATCAATGAAGGAGAAAAAATTAGCTGTTTGCAAAATTTTATAACAAAATATAAATAATTATATTGAAAGACTGAATTTTTTTTTTTTTTTTTTTAACAAAAAATAAAAACCACAGAGGTGATCAAATACCACCAAAAGAAAGCTATATTTGTGGGGGGAAAAAAAAAAAATGATAAAAATAATAATTAATTTGGGTACAGTGTTGCATGACTGAGTAACTGTCATTCAAAGTGAGACAGCGATGAAAGCTGGTCTGGACAGGAGGGGGGGGGTTCAAGTGCCCAGTAAGCAAGTAGTTAAATGTCTCTGAAAAACCAATGGTGTGCTGCAGAAAGATGAGCCTTGTGATTGCTTTTGTGTATACATGGCACCTATGGGAGGCATACTGGCGGCAGCATTACGGAATGCTTGCTCCATATCCTCAGCAGTTCCGGTCCTCCCTACAATATAGCCGAATGCAAAACTTTTTTTTTTTTAGTTTAGACAGAGTGGAGATGGATTAGAACCCCCGACAGGATATTATTGCTGCCTGTGTCCCCGTTAAAGGAGATTCCCCCCCACCTCCCCCCCTCCATTTGTCCTGTTTAATGTTACCACCAAAAGTGAAGAGGAAAAAAAAAAAAAAAAAAAAAAAAATCAAACATTTTGGGTTGTCACCAGAACAGAAATAGAGGGGGGAACTCTTCCAATGGAGACACCAATTCAACCAACCAGGGATTCCTTCACGTTGGAGAAGTTTATCTTCACTTCCTGTCCAATAGCTAAAACAGGTAGCAAGAAGAAATCTCCCCCCTTGGGACACAGAGGGCATTTCATCAGAATGTGCAACGCAAGTGACGTTCTGTTGCCACCATCTTGCTACACCCCGCATTCCTCCACAGTAAGGACACTGAGAAGGGGGAAAGTGGACATCTTATTACACCCATCGGAGTTTTGCATTTTACACTTATTTTTAAACAGTAAAGTGAGTTTATATAGTGAAACACAGTACTTCCATCTCCATCTGGATGGTTAATTTTAAAAGCAGTGAACTTCTGTTAGATTAGCAAACCTGTGAGGTGAGCATGGTTGCCGCTGCTTTTAAAATTGAACATCTAACAAGTCAGACGGAGTTCTAACTACTGTATTTCACTATATAAACTCACTGAACTGTTAATAAGTAAATGCAAAACTCCGGTGGGTGTAGCAAGATGTCTGCTTTCCCCCTTACTGTGGAGGAGTGCAGGGTATAGCAAGATGGCGGCAACAGAACGTCACTTCCATTACACATTCTGATGGGTCACCGAATCTGACCAAACAAGGAATATCCTGACAGGGGTTATGACGCTCCCTTAGGCCATCCAAAGTGAAGAAAAAAAAAAAAGGTTCATTCTACTTTACAAAAAACCCATAAAGTTTTAAAAATGATCAACCATATGAAGAATTCTGTAATAAAAGGACTAATAATGAATTAAGTGAAAACCAGCCTAATATCAGAGAGGCAACTAAAAATGGCATCTGGAATTATTATCATCATTATTTTATTATTATTCAGGGTTTATATAGGGCCAATAGTTTGCGCATTGCTTTACAACATGAAGGCAGAAAGTACAGTTACAATACAGGATGTAACAAAGTAACAAGAACGTCATGGTGCCTGTAAACAGCACCATCTTGTGGCCAACAATTAAAATTGCATTTACACTGAAAATAGCCCCATGAGCAGCCACTTCCATACCAAGCCAATTTTGGCACTTCTCTCCTACATGTACAAAAAAAAAAAAAAAAAAACCCTTTTTTTGCTAAAGAAATTGCCCAGAACCCCCAAATATATGTTTTTTTTTAGCAGAGACCCCTAGGGAATAAAATGGCGGTTGTTGCAACATTTTATGTCACATAGTATTCACACAGCAATTTTTCAAACGCTTTCTTTTTATGAGAACTTTTTTTTGTATAAACGTGAAAGATGATATTTCACCGAATAAATAGATACCCAACACATCATGTTTTAAAATTGTGCACACTCGTGGAATGGCGCCAAACTTCGATACTTAAAAATCTCCATAGGCAAAGCTTTAAAAAATGTTTACAGGTTACCCGTTTACAGTTAGAGGAGGTCTTGGGATAGAACTTTGCTCTCGATCTAACGATCAGGGCAATACTGCACATGATGTAGAGCTGCACAATTCTGGTCAAAAATGAGAATCAAATTTTTTTACGACGAAGAAGACGACGACGAAGACGACGTTTTTTTAGTATTTTTTTTGAGCACTTATTCCTATTCCAAGGAATGTAAAAATCCCTTGCAATAGGAATTGGGCATGACAGGTCCTCTTTATGTAGAGATTTCGGGTAAAATAAGACCCCACACTTCACCTCTAGGCTGGAAACACAGATCAAGGGAAAAAAAAAAAAAAAAAAAAAAAAAAAAAAAAAAAAAAAAAAAAAAAAAAAAAAAAAAAGGAGAAGGGAAGATCTCGGCCTTCCCAGCCGAACACAGAGCAGTGTTTACAAC
Organism: Lithobates pipiens; assembly: GCF_037356315.1. NCBI lineage: Eukaryota > Metazoa > Chordata > Amphibia > Anura > Ranidae > Lithobates > Lithobates pipiens. The sequence goes on along the minus strand of NW_027507892.1, from coordinate 1,522,088 downwards.
TGCCGGGGCCAGACGTAATGGTCATAGAGACCTATGGTCCACAGTTTTCTCTATGATGAACTTCCGCCACCAGCAGATTCCTTCTCTGGTTCACTGATCGCACTGGCAAAATATTGGTAGAAGCATCCCAAAGTTTGTAGACGCGACAAATTTTGCGCAAACCAAATCAATATACGCTTATTGGAAAATGTATTTTTATTTTTTAAATAACACCACACGTTACCTGCTCTGTGAAGTGGTTTTGCACAGAGCAGACCAGATCTTCTCCTCGGGTCCCTCTTTGGAGCTCCTGGCCTCTCCCTTCTGCCCCCACAGCAAGCAGCTTGCTATGGGGGCACGTGAGCCAAGCCACTGCTCCGTGTGTCCATTCAGACACAGAGCCATGGTTAGGCCCTGCCCCTTTCTACTCACTGGCTCCCGCTGCCGTCTCAGCCAATGAGGGAAGAGTCCTGGGCAGCCAAGTCTCTCGTGCAACATCGCTGGATCGAGATGAGCTCAGGTAAGTAGGGGGGGGGGCTGGACACTAGGGCTGCAACTCACATTTTCAGAATCGATTAGTTGGCCGATTATTGTTTCAATTAATCGGATAAAATAATAAAAAAATAAATAAAAATAAAATGATGACCAGTTACACTTACCGGTAACGGGTTTTCTAGGAAATCTTCCAGGACGGCACACCTGAGAGATGACTGGTCCACCTGACAGGAAACACAATCAAGAACAAGTTTAAAAGTTCCCACCCCTCCCTCAGACCCTCAGTTATGGCAAAGGATAGCCCCACACCAGTGTCAGAGGGAACATTCTGTGAGGAGTGAATATACCACACCAACAAAACAAGGGTAGGGAAGTAGGCCTGCCGACCTGGAAGATTTCCTAGAAAAGCCGTTACCGGTAAGTGTAACTGGTCATTTTCTCCAGTCATCTTCCAGGACGGCACACCTGAGACGATAAGCAAGAAGTTCAGGCCTACCTTAGGGCGGGACAACCGCTTGTAGGACCTTCCTGCCAAATGCAAAAGTCCTGAGGGGACAACAGCTCCACTCTGTAGTGCCTCAGAAGTGTCCTATGGCTCGTCCATGTTGCTGCCCTGCAGATCTGGTAGATTGAGGCGCCTGCCCTTTCTGCCCAGGATCTGGTTGAATGTGCCTTAAGGTGGGCTGGCACTGGTTTACCTGCCTGCCTATAATAGATATGGTTTGTCTGACCCATCTAGCTATCGTTGGTTTAGAGGCTTGTAGACCCTTTCTCTTCCCCAAAAAGGTGATTAGTAAGTGACTGGATCTCCTAAAGTCTCTCACTCTTTCCAAGTATACTAGGAGACAGCGGCTGACATCCAAGAAATGGAACCTTTCCTCTTCCTTGTTCTTAGGATTCTGGCAGAAAGACGGGAGAATAATCTCCTGTGTTCTGTGAAATAAAGAAGCTACTTTTGGCAAATAAAGAGGATCCTGAGTGAGGATTACCTTATCCTCTAGGATACGCAAAAAAAGGCTCTTTAATCGAAAGGGCCTGTATATCACCCACCCTTCAGACCGTGATGATAGCCAGAAGGAAGGCTAACTTAAATGATAAAAGTCTAACAGAAATTTGTCTTGAGCGTCCCCTCCCGTTTGCCTTAGAGTCTGCTGCGGTCGTGTGTCTTAGATCACGCAGTATTTCCTCTAGCGTTGCCTGGGTGCTTTCCACTGCACCCCCCGCCGCTATTGCTGGTAACTGGCGCCATTTTGTGGAAGTCCGTCGCCCGGAAATGACGTCGGGCACTCACGACGGACTTCCGGTCATGCGCAGTGATGCTGGAACGCACGGCCTGCGTCCAGCCATCACTACGACAGAGAGAAAGAAGACTCCACGCCTGGGAATCCGATGCGCGGAAGTGACGTGTGGCGCAGACGCGGACTTCCGGTCATGCGCAGTAGTGCTGGAACGCACGCCATCCGCGTCCAGCACCGCTGCCATAGAGGAAAGATGCAGCTCACCGCACTCCAACGAAACCGGAACCAGCGTTTTAGGTAAGGCAAAACAGTACAAATGGGGAGCAGCATTACCAAGGACAACTCCCCTGTCCTGTGAGGCTGCTATTGGTTTCCCTGTCTGGGAAAACTACCCCCCAGGCCCTCAGCAACGGAGGTCGCCTGAGACTACCGCAGACCCCCTGTCTGCTTGAGTCTCCCAGGGGAAACAATTTCTTGAGAAAAAAGGGTCCCAGACCCCACCAGTAAAAGTAAAAAAAAAAAAATAAAAAAAAAAAAAAAAAAAAAGGAGAAACTTGGTTTCGCTGCCACTTGTGGGAAACACAATCAAGATCTGAGGGTCTGAGGGAGGGGTGGGGACTTTTAAACTTGTTGTTGATTGTGTTTCCTGTCAGGTGGACCAGTCATCTCTCAGGTGTGCCGTCCTGGAAGATGACTGGAGAAAAAAAGAAGGGTATATGCCATTTTTTCGTTCATTTTAAAATAATGAAAGAACTGAGAGTTGCACGCAAACTGCATCACAACAGAACTACTAAAAGTAAATTCCTCATTCATGACAATGCAGTGAGGGGGCTGCCTGTGAATGGGAGAGGGGACCGTACCTGAGGGTGGGAGGGAATTAGCTAGTTTGGAGACCAGGCGTCAGTGTGGTTGGTTGGGAGGGAGTCTGGAATAGAGACATTTAGGACCAGAGGGGGTTGAGATAGAAAGGGAGTTTGTGGAACAGGGGACCAGACCCAAAAGGAGGAGAGTGGGCTGGAGGAACTGGACCGGAGTGTGGGAAGGAGAGGCCTGTGTATTCCTCAAACTGACACCAATGATGGGGCACCATCCATATCCCCCAGGAACACACCAATGATGGGGCACCATTCCGCCCCCCCCCCAGGAACACACCAATGATGGGGCACCATTCCCCCCCAGGAACGTCAATGATGGGGCACTATCCCCCCCCCCCCAGGAACGCCAATGATGGGGCACTATCCCCCCCCCCCAGAATGTGATGGGGCACTATCCCCCCCCCCCCAGGAACGCAAATGATGGGGCACTATCCCCCCCAGAGATACTTATGATGGGGCACTTGTCATTGTATGACTGTCTTTCCACTGTAAGTAAGGTGCTACCTTATTGCAGCTCGGCACTATGCTCACTGCCGACGGTTTCATGCAATCTTTTCCATGTTTAATGATGGTTTTAATCCCTCTTTTTGTAAGTACCCATCATTTGTTTAAATAAAATCAATTTTTGGTGGTACTTCACTATTCGTTCATTTTTTACTTCTGGGTACGTGTCCATCTGGCTCCAACTCTTCATTGAGGAACCCTGGATCTGCTGACCTGGCTTTCCACACACCACCCTAAAGACATCCATGCCAAGCCTTAACTGACCCTCCAGAAAAGCTGGGGGTCACGTAGATCTGGTGAAGGGGGGTGTCACGCACCTTAAGTTCTCATTTATTCACTTTGGATTGGAGCCCCTTCAGTCATTTGTTTTGGACTTTGTGTTGGTTCATCTCATATATTTTTTCACTTTCATTTAGTATGTTTGCGAGCGATGTATTTATAGGTTTTATACCCCTCTCCTGATTGGCTAACTGACTTTGATTTGGCTCCCGTGGGAGCCAGATTGTGCTGCTGCGTTTCATACTGGTGGACATCGCTGGAGAGACATGGGGCTCAGGTAAGTATTAGAGGGGCTGCTACACACAGAAGGTTTTTTTTTTTTTTTTTTTAAATCTTAAAGTGGATGTAAACCCGATTCATGAAATTTGAGCTGGGCACATATATCTGCAGTGTTTTCTCATCTCTCTTCAAAGCACGAAGTCCTGTGGCTTTCTCCTGCTCCATTCTTCTGTTATCAGCCTGAGAACTTCTGACACGTTCTCAGAGATGGCAGCCTGAAGCGTGTCGGGGGAGGTTGCTATAAATAGATTAGCAGTCAGCTTTCCACCTAATGCCCAGTACGCACGATCAGAAAATCATTCGAAAAAATACCGCTTTCGAATCGATCGTACGATAATCTGAACATTAGTACAGAGCTTTCAGGAGCATATCTGGACAGTTCATCTGATATTATTTGACCGGACATGCACCAAAAAATGTTTTGTTTTTTTTTGTACGATGCCAGAGCGCACGATTGAGGTTTGAAAATGCAATAAAACACGACATCACTTCCGAATTTTTTTCTCACAAGCGTGCAATTTTGAGTCTTGGCACGTTTGGCATCTATTTACTCTGTGCAGTCTGAGCCCTTATATTTTACCAGGAAATTGGGCAAGATATTGCGTGTGCGCACCCTAAAACTGCGTTCTTCACTGAGAATTTGCATTTGATGTAGAGAAAAAATAAAAATAAAAAAATAATGGAGAGGGGGAGAGGGAGAGGGAATATATATTATATAATATGAGGGTGTACATGGTGTTTTGTAAAAAAATTTATGAAAGCGTATTTATTCAAAAAAATAAATAAAAAATTATTAAATAATAAAAAAAAATAAAAAAATTGCATTTAAAAACAACTGCTGTGCAAATATATATATAAAAAAAAAAAAAATATTGCAACGGCTGCTATTTTATTCCTTAGGCGTCTGCTATGGAGATTTTTAAGTACCGTAGTTTGTCGCCATTCCACAAGCGTGCAAAATTTTAATGCGTGACATGTTGGGCATCTATTACCTTGACGTACCATCATCTTTCACATTTTACCAGAAATTGGGTTAAAAATGTTGCGTTTTTGCTTGACCCCCCCCCCCCCCCCAATTTAATTCATGAAAGTGTATTTAAAGGGTGCGGAATGTCAGTTTTCCCCCCCCAAGCGTGTGCAATTTTGAGCCTTGGCATTTTTGGTATCTATTTGCTCGGTGCAGCCTCAGCTCTTATATTTTTACCAGAAAATTAGGCGAGATATTGTGTGTGCGCACCCTAAATCTGGTGTTCTTTACTGAGAATTTGCGCTAATTCTGAGCAACACAAAAAATTAGAACGACCGCCATTTTATTCTGCAGGGTCTCTGCATTCAGGAAGCAGATGGTTTTAGGAGTGTTTTACTAATCTTCAGGCAAAAAAAAAAATTATATATATATATATATATATCTCCGCAAGACCATCTCCCACGGTGAAAGTGTTAAAGGGCCCCGTGTACAGACGGAGCAGAATCTCTTTGAAATGAGGCCCCACCTCTGACTTCACTTGCTGCATGCTTGCTTGCTTTGTAGGGCAATTCCAGCCTTTTTTTTCTGTCTTGGCCTCAGTCTGAGCCCTGCTGTACCCTCAGGATAAACAGACACAACAATTACAAGGCATGCACACACATCCCCCACCTCAGACGGCGCTCCAGCATCCTATCAGCTCCTCGGGCAATCTCCTTCTCATCTTCCAACCGCTTGACAAGGGAAGGAGGGGGGGAGGACTAAAAAAAGACAGCGCACACACCACTTCCGGCAACATAGCGCATGCGCGACGCTCTAGCGGCACATTACCTAGCAACCAGAGGGGAGTGGGGAAACTTTGCGTGGAGGGAGGGGCTCCGGAGAAGCCGCCTCCGCCAATCAGCGCGCAGAACGTCCCGCGCCGCGCAGGCGCGGTGCCGACTCTCTGTTGTACTTTGCAGCCTTCGGGTGTCGCTTTGCGGCGCCGCTTTCTGATTGGTCGCGGCTGAGAGAGAAGGGGTGGGGGGGTTGGTGGGAGTTTTGTCTGCCTGTTTCCCGTGATCGCGGAGGGTTATGGGGCAGGCCCCGGGAAGTACGGAGCGGTGTGAGGCGCTGGGCGGTGGTGTGTCCCGGGGGTGAGTGTGTCTCTGTCATAGTAACCTCCCCCCTTCCTCCACGGCGGCTCACCACCTGCCAGGCCGGTACCCGCTCCCTGCACCCACTACTCCGCAACAATGGCAGCCAGTGTTCAATAAACAGCCGTGACTGGGGAGGCCATGATCCCTCCAGCGTCCCTATACCCCCTCCCCTCCCCCACACAGCTGTGCCCTGTCCATGGAAGGTGTGTATGGGCCTCAGGCCTGCTCTGCACTCTCATCTACACCTACATCTATATCACTGTATGGGGGGCCCCCTACACACCTCAGCACTGGGCTTTGTTTACACCAAGCTGGATTGTGCTGCATAGGGAAGCTTTGTTTACATTGGGTAGTGCCCTGCCCTGTAGATTGGCTTTGTTTATACAGGGCTGAGCTGTGCCCCACAAATTGGCTTTGTTTACACAAAGCTGAATTGTGCCCCGCAGCTTGGCCTTGTTTACGTGAAGCTTCATTGTGCTGCACAAATTGGCTTTGTTTACACAGCGCTGCATTATGCCCACGGAGATGGGCTTTGTTTACATTGGGCTGAGCCTTGCCAGCCTAATTGTGCCACAACTAGGCTTTGTTTATACAAGGCTGAGTGGTGTCCCGCAGCTTGTCTTTGTTTGCATGAAGCTGAGTGGTGTCCCACAGCTTGGCTTTGTTTACACAAAGCTGAATTGTGCCCCACAGCTTGGCTTTGTTTACACAAAGCTTAATTGTGCTGCACAAATTGGCTTTGTTTACTCTGGGCTGCATTGTGCCCACAGAGATCGGCTTTGTTTACATTGGGCTGTCCCTTGCCAGACTAATTGTGCCCCACAGCTTGGCTTTGTTTACACAAAGCTTAATTGTGCTGCACAAATTGGCTTTGTTTACTCTGGGCTGCATTGTGCCCACAGAGATCGGCTTTGTTTACATTGGGCTGTCCCTTGCCAGACTAATTGTGCCCCGACTAGGCTTTGTTTATACAAGGCTGAGCGGTGTCCTACAGCTTGGCTTTGTTTACACTCATCTTAATTGTGCCCCACAGCTTGGATTTGTTTACATGAACCTGAGCGGTGTCCCACAGCTCGGCTTTGTTTACACTAAGCTGCATTGTGCCCAACAGCTTGGCTTTGTTTACATGAAGCTGAGTGGTGTGCCTCAGCTTGGATTTGTTTACACAAAGCTTAATTGTGCTGCACAAATTGGCTTTGTTTACACAGGGCTGCATTGTGCCCACAGAGATCGCCTTAGTTTACATTAGGCTGTGCCTTGCCAGCCTAACTGTGCCCCAGCTAGGCTTTGTTTTTACAAGGCTGAGCGGTGACCCACAGCTTGGCTTTGTTTACACTAAGCTGAATTGTGCCCCACAGCTTGGATTTGTTTACATGAAGCTGAGCGGTGTGCCTCAGCTTGGATTTGTTTACACAAAGCTTAATTGTGCCTCGCAGCTTGGCCTTGTTTACATGAAGCTTAATTGTGCTGCACAGCTTGGCTTTGTTTACATAAAGCTTGATTGTGCTGCACAGCTTGGCTTTGTTTACATAAAGCTTGATTGTGCTGCACAGCTTGGCTTTGTTTACACAAAGCTTAATTGTGCCCCACAGCTTGGATTTGTTTACATGAAGCTTAATTGGTGGCCCGTAGCTTGGCTTTGTTTACACAAAGCTGAATTGTGCTGCACAAATTGGCCTTGTTTACACTGGGCTGCATTGTGCCCACAAAGGCTGGCTTTGTTTACATTGGGCTGTGCATTGCCATACCCTATGGTTCGGCTTTGCTTAAACAGGGCTGTGCTGTGTCCCACAGATTGGCTTTGTTTACACAGGAATGCATTGTGGCCCACCGTTTGTCTTTGTTTACATGAAGCTTAAATTTGCTGTACAAATTGGCTTTGTTTACACAGTGCTGCATTGTGCCACAGGGATTGGCTTTTTTTACATTGGGCTGTGCCTTGCCAGCCTAATTGTGCCCCAACTAGGCTTTGTTTATACAGGGCTGAGCGGTGTCCCACAGCTTGTCTTTGTCTTTGTTTACATGAAGCTTAATTGTGCTGCACAAATTGGCTTTGTTTACACAGGGCTGCATTGTTTACATTGGGCTATGCCTTGCCCTTTAGCAGTGATGGTGAACCTTGGCACCTCAGATAGTTTGGAACTACATTTCCCATGATGCTCAACTACACTGCAGAGTGCATGAGCATCATGGGAAATGTAGTCCCAAAACATCCGGGGTGCCAAGGTTCTCCATCACGGCTCTATAGATTGGCTTTGCTTAAACAGGGCTGTGCCCCACAGATTGGCTTTGTTTACACAAAGATTAATTGTGCTGCACAGCTTGGCTTTGTTTACTTGAAGCTTAATTGTGCTGCACAGCTTGGCTTTGTTTACTTGAAGCTTAATTGTGCTGCACAGCTTGGCTTTGTTTACATGAAGCTTAATTGTGCTGCACAGCTTTGATTTGTTTACATTAAGCTTAATTGTGTCGCACAGCTTGGCTTTGTTTACATGAAGCTTAGTTGTGCTGCACAGTGAGGTTTTGTCTACACAAAGCTTAATTGTGCAGCACGTCTTTGTTTATATAAAGCTTCATTGTACCGCACAGCATGACTTTGTTTACATGAAGCTGAATTGTGCCCCACAGCTTGGCTTTGTTTACAGAAAGCTTCATTGTGCTGCACAGCTTGGCTTTGTTTACACAGGGCTGAATTGTGTCCCACAGGTCGGCTTTTTGTTAACATGGAGCATTGAGTTGTGCTGGACCCTATAGATTGAATTTGTTTACGTGGGGCTGTATTGTGCCCTGAAGATTGACCGCATTTAAACAGGGCTTTGTCCCAGGGATTGGCTTTGTTTGCACGGTGCTGCACTGTGTTTCGCAGACTGGCCTTGTTTATACAGAGCTGCGTTGTGCTGTACAGCTTGGCTTCATTCATACAGGGCTGCACTCTGCCCCACACATTGGCTTTGTTTACATGGGGCTCTTTAGGGGCTCCACATATTGGCTGTGTTTACATGGGGCTGTTCAGGGTTCCACAGATTGGCTTTGTTTATACAGAGCTGTGTTGTGCTGCACAGATTGGCTTCCTTACACAGGGTCGCACCGTTCCCCACACATGAACTTTGTTTACATGGGTCTGCACTGTGTCCTGCAGATTGGCTTTGTTTACACATGACTGCCTTGTGCCACATTGGTTTTGTTTACATGGGGCTTCGCTGAGTTCCACAGGTTGGCCTTGCTTTCTTGGGGCTGTATTCTGCTGTACATGTTAGCTTTACACAGGGCTGCATTGTGCTTTGTTTACATGGGGCTGCATTATGCTGCACAGATCGGCTTTGTTTACACAAGGATGTCCTGTGTCCCACAGATTAGCGTTGTTTATACAGGGCTGTATTATACCCCAATCTGTGGAGCACAATACAGCCCCGTGTAAACAAAACCAATCTGTGCAGCAGAATACAGACCCATGTAAACAGCTTGGCTTTGTTTACACAAAGCTTAATTGTGCTGCACAAATTGTCTTTGTTTACATAGGGCTGCAATTTGCCCCACAGAAAGGCCCTGTTTACATGGGGCTGTACTGGGCCACAGCCCCATTCACACTTGAGCATTTTTTTTGGAGTGCTGTAGGGGAGGGAATGCACATTTGTGGCCCCCCATAGACTTTTCTTATGGAAGCCCCTGAAGTCCATGGGGCCCAAGAGGCTTCGTTCTGCTTTATCGGTAGTTTGTGTCCATCGAGTTTACAGGCACCGGAGTGCTTCTGTGTGAACGGCTCACCGTGGGATTTTGGCTTGTTGAGCGTTTTGGAGCTTCAGGCTGAAGAACGCTCAGAGGGGGGATAAGTGTGGATTTAGAAGTGTTTTCTGTAGATATATGCAGGCTCCTGGGGAGGGGGAGGGGGAGGTTGTGCTGGTTTACCTTCCGCCATGTTTTTCTCCTTGTTATTATAAGGTACTCTCAGGTCTTTGGCAATAAAGGTCATCTAGGCCAGTCATTCCCAACCAGAGTTCCTCAAGCTGTGGCCAATCCACCTCCCTATCTGATGGTTCATATTAATATCATTTTAATGTGCCTGGTTTGCTTTTCACCGGCTTCATATTTTAAGGTAGTCTCAGGCCTTTGGCAGTAAAGTCCATCTGCTGCAGCCATTCCCAACCAGGGTTCTTCCAAGGGTTTCCTGGAGGTTCCTTGAGCTGGGACTGGCTGACCACCCATGTGATGGTTCATGCATAGTTGATATGGTTTTAATGTGCTGGGTTGCTTTTCACCGGCTTGATATTCTAAGGCAGTATCAGGCTTTTCACAGCAAAGTCCTTCTAGAACAACCATTCCTGACCTGGGTTCCTGTAGTGCAATGGTTTCCAAACTGCAGGCTTTGCTTGCCTTTAACAGGCCCTTGGGGTACTATTCCTCCCAGTGACACCAATGATGGGGCACTAGTCCTCCCAGTGACACCAATGATGGGGCACTATTCCTCCCAGTGACACCAATGATGGGGCACTATTCCTCCCACTGACACCAATGATGGGGCTCTATTCCTCCCAGTGACACCAATGATGAAGCACTGTTCCTTTCACTGACCCCAACAGTCAGACACTATTCCTCCCACTGATACAGATGATGGGACACTTCCTTCCAATGACACCAATGATGGGGCACTATTACTCCCAGTGACACCAATAATAGGGCACTATTCCTCCCAGTGATACCAATGATGGGGTACTATTACTCCCAGTGACACCAATAATGGGGCATTATTCCTCCCAGTGACACCAATGATAGGGCACTGTTCTTCCCATGACACCAACAATGGGGTACTATTCCTCCCACTGATACAGTTGATGGGGCACTATTCCTCCCAGTGACACCAATGATGAAGCACTGTTTCTTTCACTGACACCAACAGTTAGACACTATTCCTCCCACTGATACAGACGATGGAACACTATTCCTTCCAATGACACCAATGATGGGGCACTTTTATTCCCAGTGACGACAATAATAGGGCACTATTCCTTCCAATAACACAAATGATGGGGCACTTTTATTCCCAGTGACACCAATAATGGGGCATTATTCCTCCCAGTGACACCAATGATAGGGCACTGTTCTTTCCATGACACCAACAATGGGGTACTATTCCTCCCACTGATACAGTTGATGGGGCACTATTCCTCCCAGTGACACGAATGATGAAGCACAGTTTCTTTCACTGACACCAACAGTTAGACACTATTCCTCCCACTGATACAGACGATGGAACACTATTCCTTCCAATGACACCAATGATGGGGCACTTTTATTCCCAGTGAAACCAATAATAGGGCACTATTCCTCCCACTGACACCAATGATGGGGTACTATTACTCCCAGTGACACTAATGATGGGCCACTATTCCTCCTACTGACACCAACAACAGGGCACTATTCCTACCCCCTCCACTGATGCCAACGATGGGGCACCATTCCTCCTGCTGACACCGACAATGGGGCATGATTTTACTCCCTACTGATCACAGGCACTGTGTAATTGTTTTACTCCCACTGACATCGGGGCATTTTTTACTTCTACTGGTCACAGTCCGGCTCCCTTAAAGTCTGAAGGACAGTAAAGTGGCCCTATGTTTAGAAATTTTGGAGACCCTTGCTCTGGGGGTTCCTTGAGCTGGGGCTAGCTGGCCTCCCATGTGATGGTTCATGCATAATTGATATGCTTTTAATGTGCTGGGTTGTTTTTCTCCAGCTGGATATTCTATGGCAGTGTCAGGCCCTTAGCAGCAAAGTCCTTCCAGAACAGCCATTCCCAACCCCGGGCTTCCTTGGTATTCCTTGAGCTGGTGCTGGTTGACCTCCAGTCTGATGGTGCACCCATAAGTTACCATTTTCATGCACCAGTTTACTTTTCCCCAGCTTAATTTTGTCAGGTAGTATCAGGCATTTGGCAATAAAATCCATTTAGAGCCGTCATTCTCAACCAGGGTTCCTCCAGAGGTTGCTTGGGGCTCCTCAAGCTGGGGCCAATTGATGGTGCATGCATAATTAATTGCACAAAAATTTGCTTTTACCTAATACTTTTCAACAGCTAAATATTGTAAGGTATTAACATGTCTTTGGCAATAAAGTCCATCTAGAGAAGCTGTTCTCAACTGGGGTTCCTTCAGAGGTTGGTTGTGGTCTCTGATGGTGGAGGTCATCAAAGAGCACGACACCATCACCTTATAGTTGTATATAAGCATATTGTTCCTACTGACTGCCAATGTAAGGGGCATATTCCAAAAAATTGGTAAGGGTTCCTCCCGAGACCTGAAAATTATTTTAGGGGTAAAAACGTTGAAGGCTGATCAAGACTCAATCAACTCCTATTTGAGAAGGCTAAGGTCTCTTTTAAAGCCTAAGCCCTTGTACACACGGTTAGAGATTCCGACGGAATGTGTCCGATTGGACCGTTTTGTCGGATATTCCGACTGTGTGTGGTCTACATCGGACTGTTTCCGTCGGAGTATCCGACGGACCAAGTTTTCCAACTTGTTGGTAAAATTTTCCGACAAAATGCTCTGATCGGACATAATCCGATCATGTGTAGAGAATTTTGATCGGACCAAGTGCCACGCATGCTCAGATCAAATTCCTACACCAAAGCTATTGGCTACTAGCCTGAACGTAGTCCCGTCGTAACGAAATAACGTCATTACGTTCTGAACGATCGGATTTTCCGACAACTTCGTCCGACCGTGTGTATGCAACAGTTTCGGACAAAATCCGACAGATTTGGTTGTCGGAATCTCCGACCGTGTGTACAAGGGCTAACATTTTCCAGCCCTACCTCCCACCCCCCCCCCCCCCCCCATCCTGCCAGGTATTACGTTTTTCTTAAATGGTGAAGCCAGTTATACTCACCTGAGTCCTCCCATCCAGATCCAAGGCTGACACTATTTCCGCCTGTGGGGATCGCTAAAATTTCAGAGCTGCACACTCTCCTTGGTCCAACCTTGGTAGCCTTTTGGATCCTGAGAGAACCCCTGAGCTGGCCAACCAATGGGAATTGTCCACAATCTTCAGCCAGTGATGTGGACACCCGGAAGAAGGACCTTTCCAGGAAGTAAACAGAGAGAAGGACCCTACGCTGGACGATCACATGACTATTGAAAATGGGGATTTTTTTTAAGGGCTGTTTCACATGGGTTTCAGTGCAGTGTGGACAGCAAGCTTTGACCAAGACTCGGTTCACATTGCCACGGCCAGCGGTACGACTTTTCCGGGCAACTTCTTGGCAACTTGAGTACTAATTTGGTAGAAGTATAGAATAAACGTAGAATAAAAGTCGCCTTGAAGTAGTTCAGGAACCTTTTCTGAAGTTGGGGTGACTAATTAACTGCTTCCCGACCAGCCACCATCATTATACTGCGGCAAGGTGGCTCATTCCTACAAATCGCCATAGCTGTTTGTCAGCGTGTGAGCTTGCTTTTGTGGGTGCGCTCCCATTGTCCAGCAAGGGAGGGGGGGAGCCAATCAGTGGGTCCTGTGGACTCTGTCTGCAGGCCACCCACGATCTTTCCCCGCAGTGACAGAACGGGGTTCTGCCTATGTAAACACGGCAAATCCCTGTTCTGACGGGAGATCACACCAATCCTGTCGGTTTGCTATGCAGGAAGATGGATCTGTGTGTTTCCCCAGTCACACCGTCCCCCATACAGTTAGAACACACAGAGAGGGAACACCTTTAACCCTTTGATCGCCCCTGATGTTAACCCCTTCCCTTTCAGTGTCATTAGTACAATGACAGTGCATATGTTGATCACTGTGTTAATGTCACTGGTTCCCAAAAAGTGTCAAAAATGTCAGTTAGGTGTCCGGCCTGTCTGCCGCAATGTCGCAGTCCCACTAAAAATCACTGATCACCGCCATTACTAGTTAAAAAAAAAATAATAAAAACGCCATAAATCTTTCCCCTATTTTGTAGACGCAATAACTTTTGCACAAACCAATATACGCTTATATTGCTATTTTAACTTTTTACCAAAAATATGTAGCAGAATATATATCTGCCTAAACTGATGAAGAAATGTGTTTTTTGTTTTTTTAAATGTTTTATAGCAGTGGTCATCAACCTTGTCCTCAGGGGCCACTAACAGGCTAGGTTTTAAGTATTACCTTGGGGAGATGCAGACTAGAATACGGCAATCACTGAGCAGCAAATGATATCACCTGT